>NC_091978.1:124574719-124874719 GCF_044704955.1 Pristiophorus japonicus | reverse complement strand
CAGTGGGCAAGGGATGCAGCACACATGGCTTAGGAAGATGCAGAAGGCCATGGAGATGGTGACAGAGCTGGACCCAGAGAGGTGCCCCAGGAAAAACTTCAGGAAGGGCCTGCCGTCAGGAGGAGGGTCATGTACGCAGACCCCCAGCACAACATAGTGGCCCAGATGGAGAGCAGGCAGCATGCACAGGAGGCAGATGTTTGCCAGCAGCAGGCTGCAGAGGGTGAGGACCAAGAACAGCAGGAGGGAGAAGGCAATGATGCAGCTGTTAGAGGAAGACGCCTACATAGACGTGGTGGCAGAAGGCCCTATTGTCAAAGGATCTACGGACAGCAGTTCTCCAAATGGACGTCACTGTGACCAGTGTCTCTGGAGACTGTGATTCCGCAGCCAGACCTGCAGCTCTGTCAGTCACATCAAAGGTCACCATCGCCCTTAATTTCTATGCGACCAGATCTTTTCAAGCTGCAACAGCAGACATCTCGAACATCTCCCAGTTTGCCGTGCATAGCTCCATCCATCAGATGATGGATGCTCTGTATAAGAGGAATGACTACATATCCTTCCCTATGAGCAGGGAGAAACAGTTGGAGCGGCAGATCAGATTCATCAGGATTACGGGCTTCCCCAGGGTTCAGGGAGCCAGAAACTGCACCCACATCGCATTGAGGGCACCACAGAACAATCCCGAGAACTTCCGTAACCAAGAGATTCCACTCCCTCACTGTCCAGCTGGTGTGCGACCACAACCGCAAAATCAAGACAGTTGATGCCCGGTATCTTGGCAGGAGCCACAATGCTTTCATCCTGTGCCAGACCAGTGTGCCAGGCATCTTTGCTGGGCCAAGCAAGATTGTGGCTGGCTCCTTGAAGACAACGGCTACCCACTCTGCACTTGGCTGCTGACTCCCCTTCACCACCCCAGGACTGCTGCGCAGCCTCTCAATACAATTAAGAGAAAAAGCAATTAAAATCCACTGCTGACAATGAAGGCAACAGTAATAAAGTGAAAGGAAGGCAGTTGAATTGAATACGAGCATCACATTAAAATAATAAAACAGCATATTGCACGTATAATTAATGACTCTCCTTCAGCCACCAGGTGCATCATTGAACAGACCATTGGAATCCTTAAACAGAGGTTCCAATGCCTGGCTCGCTCAGGAAGAGGGCGCAGTACTCGCCTGAGCGGGTGTCCCTATTCGAAATTGTCTGCTGCATGCTTCACAAACTGGCAATCATGAGGGCACAACCATTGGAGGATGAGCCAGCAGTACCACCTGAGGAGGAGGACCAGGAGGAGGAGGCACAGGAGCACCACATGCAGGAGGAGGAGGCACAGGAGGAGGAGGAGGAGGATGCGGGTTGTCGGCCATGTAAGAGGCGGCGTCACCATCCAGACCCTGCAAGGGAAGTTCGAAACCGTCTCATTGCTGCTCGTTTCCACTGAGTTCATGCGCACTTTAGCCTTCATCTGTGCATCCCTGTGAGCAAACCAATGAGCCCTTTCACACATCATTCCCCACAGTGAAATGAGAGTCCTGTACAGATATTCAAACCCAAAATAAAGATTTATTACACAACAAATAATAGTGCAATTTTGCATTTCCTTATAACCCCTCTTAGGCATACCTATTCTCGAACTATGTCGCAGTGTCTCCCCTGCGGCTGCATCATGGATCTGGGAAAGCTGTAGTGTTTCAGGTGTCGAAGCTACAGATGTCCTTCTGGGACGCCCTCAACCAGCTCTGGCCCTGGAAGGGCCGGCTGCAGACTGGGCCGCATCCTTCTCGGCGCCATCAGTTGGGATTGGCTGGGGTGAAGTCATGGTTGGCAGCAATGGCGGAGTGGGAGGTCTCGGCTCAGGACTGCTGTGATCCTGAGAGACCACATCAGGATCCTGGTCCGAAGAGCCTGCACCACTCCCCCAGGGCTGAAACTCACCATTCCCACCAATCTGTTGGAGCACAGTTGGGTGGGGTGGCGCAACACCGGAAGGCCCCCAGTGGACCGCTGTGGACCCAGCCGCAACGGCAGCAGTCAGATCTTGCATAGTATCCAGCTGAGACTGCATACCAGACACGACAGCAGTAAGATGCTCCGTGGCCTGTTGCTCAGAGTGCATGAGAGCATTCTGAGCTTCCAGACCAGCAGCCATCCTCTCCAATATAGCACTAAGATGTTGGTTCCCTTCCGCTAGTGCTGTAATGGCAGCTGCCACATCACCCACGATATGCCTCATCATATCTGGATCCGCACGGCCACTCTGGGAGTCTACCACCATCTGCACACTGGCAATGATAGGCTCCATGGTGTGCGCAGAGCTGTCCACAATGCGGGAGGCACGCTCCTGAATACTTGTGCCAGGCTCTGAGGCACCCTTGCCATTACCCCCAATATCTGCCAATGCATGGCCTGCACCCTTGATTCAAAAGATGCCACATCGAGGGGTTCGTCTGAGTCTTCTGCAGCGGAGCTTGCGTGCGAACTCGCCCTCCTCTCCCCCCCGCCCCGGAAAGATGGCACCCAAGGTACATTTTGCCCTTCATCATGCTGAAGCCCGCTAGGCCCTGGTGCATCACCCAGTGCAAACCCCTTACCTAAATCTAACTGCAATGACTGCATACTCCCATATCTGAGCTGGCATGTGGGAGTGTAGGAAGCAGTGACGCGATGCTGGCAGCAGTGCCCCCTCTTCATTGCCCTCATCGGACATGCCGCCAATGTCTGACTCTGGCTCAAGGGTCTCGGTCTGACTCTGGCTCACACTCGGTTCAAGGGTCTCGGTCTCGCTCTGGCTCACACTCGGGGTATCATCTGCAATCATTAATGGCACAAGGGTTCCATGAGGGTGAGGTAGGGCATTGCACCATCCAGCAAGCAACTTGCACACATTCATAGCCAATTGACTGGTAAGTGCTTGGACTTTCAGGGAGAGAGGGTATTAAAGAAAGGCCTTCATTTACCGATGCTGCCCCCAGCAGGATCCACACTACCGGCGGCCACAGAGAAGGCAACATATGGGCCCACTAGCCGCTGCACCATCTCTTCTACGTCACTGAGTTGCTGGATATCGGTCTCAACTCCACCAGTTCTCTGTTGATCCAAGCGGTTGTGGGTGACATTGGCCTGCAAAGCAAAAAAGGGTTGGTGGGTAACAGTCTCATGAGGCCTCGGCAATTAGTGTAGTGTGGGTCCATTACATGCAGGTGTAACTGTCAGATGAAAGGGACCCTCTATTGTGAGTATGCACACATAGAAATACAGGCCTCAGCAATCAAATGGTGATTCAGTGATTATATAGTGAAGGTGGGAAATAAGAGGTGAAGGAGAGGCTCAGAGATGGAAGGTCAGGAATTGGGGGAACATGTACTCACTTTCATCAGTCGAATGATGTTGTTCAGCCTTTTGGGGCATTGGGTGGCGGTGTGGTCATGAATTGAGGTCCCCGACACCTCCACAACTATTTCTCCAGGCATACACAAAAACGGCACGGATGTGTCCGGATACAATATGCGCCTCCCTCCCTCCACAGCTTGGACGAGGGTCTCAAGTTGAATATCGGAGAAGCGGCTGGCCCTCCTAAAGCTCTTGCAGTAGCCATTCCTTCACAAGCACCAGAGACAAACTCAATGCTCAGGGCCTAACTACAAAACCTGCCCTTTGAGAAGACCAGGGAGCTGTTGCCTTGCCATCAGTCAATCGGCATCAGCTGAATTCTCGGCCTAATCGCGAGTCCGCCCCACACCGCTGCAAAGAGCCCATTCCTGGCACCAAAACCGTTCCTTTTTTTCCACCAAATTGCTGAATTTCGCTCTAATCCATCCATTACGGTGGTAATACACGGCAAAAAGCAGTAGGTGCACCTCGTTTCGGGTGGGGGGCAATTTCAGCTCCTAAAAATCTATCTATCTCAGCCTTGAATATACTCAACGATTCAGCTCTTTTGGTTAGAGAATTCCAAAGATTTCCTCCCCATTTCAGTCTTAAATGGCCGACCCCTTATCCTGAGACTATGTCCCCTAATTCTAAACTCTTCAGGGAGGGGAAAACAACTTCTCAGCATCTACCTTGTCAATCCCCCTCAGAATCTTATATGTTGCAATGAGATCACCTCTCATTCTTCTAAACTCCAGAGAATATCGGCCCAATCTACTCAGTCTCTCTTCATAGGACAACCCTATCATCCCAGGAATCAATTTCACCGAACTGCCTCTAAGGCAAATATATCCTTCCTAAAATAAGGAGACCAAAACTATGCACCGTACTCAGGCTGTGGTCTCACCAAAGCCTTGTGCAATTGTAGCAAGACGTCCTTACTCTTGTATTCCAACCCCTTTGCAATATAAGCTCTTTGCCATTTGCCTTCCTAATTGCTTGCTGTACCTGCATGCTAACTCTACACGAGGACACCAACATTTAATAGTTCCTCACCATTTAAAAATATTCTGTTTTTCTATTCTTCCTACCAAAGTAAATAACCTCACATTTCCCCACATTATAATCCATCTGCCACCTTATTGCCCACTCACTTAACCTGTCTATATCCCTTTGCAGGCTCTTTGTATCCTTCTCGCTGTTTACTTTCCCAGCTAGCTTTGTATAGTCATCAAACTTGGATACATTGCACTCAGTCCTTTCATCTAATTCATGAATATAAATTGTAATAGCTGAGGTCCAAGCATTGATCCTTCCCGCATTCCACTGGCTACAGCCTGCCACCTGGAAAATGGCCCGTTTATCCTTACTCTGTTTTCTGTCTGTTGACCAATCTTCTATCCATGCTAATATATTACTCCAACCCCATGAGCCCTAATCTTGTGTTAACAACATTGTAGGTGGCACCTTATCGAATGCCTTTTCGAAATCTAAATATACTACATCCACTGGTTCCCCTTTAGCTATCCTGCTAGTTACATCCTCAAAATATTTTGATAAATTTGTTAAACATGATTTTCCTTTCATAAAACTATGTTGACTCTGGCTAATCATGTTATTATTTTCTTAGTGCTCCGTTACCACTTCCTTAACAATGGATTCCAGCATTTTCCCGATGACTGATGTCAGGCTAACTAGCCTATAGTTCTCTGTTTTCTCGTTCCCTCCTTTCTTGAATAGTGGATTAACATTTGCTACCTTCCAACCCACTGGGACTGTTTTACAATCTAGGGAATTTTGGAAGATCACAACCAGTGCATCAACTATCTCCACAGCCACCTCTTTTAGAACCCTCGGATGTAAGGCATCATGTCCTGGGACTTGTTTAGTCCCATTAGTTTCTCATGTACTTTTTCTCCATTGATCTTAATTACTTTATGTTCCTCATTCACATTAGCCCCTTGGCTCCCCACTATTTTTGGTATGCTTTTTGTGTCTTCTACTGTGAAGACAGATACAAAATATTTGTTTAAAGTCTGTGCCATTTCCTTATTCCCCTTTATAATTTCTCCTGTCTCAGCCTCTAATGGACCAACGCTTACTTTTATGACTCTCTTCCTTTTTACATACTTTTAGAAGCTCTTACAATCTGTTTTTTATTTCTTGCTAGTTTACTCTCACGGTCTATTTATTCCTTTTTATCAAGTTTTTGGTTGGTCATGATGAATCTACTGCAATTCCCGGATCCCTTTCTGCATCTAATGTTAATTTTAATCATTCATTTTATATTATATTTAGGTTTGATGCAGAGCATAGCCCCCTTAATACCAATCCAGTAATGAATATAAATTATTACATCAGAATTGCACCTCAACTGCACAAGTGTGACCTTTCCACTTCCAACACCAGCAATATTGTGGCCAGACAGAGATTAAGTATTATTGTCAGCCTGTGGGCAATTTTTTTTTACTGTGAGCTCATTTCAAAGAAACTCAACTGGACCAGCCACATACCTACTGTGGAAACAAGAGCCGGTCAGAGGCTGGGTATCCTGTGGTGAGTGTCTCACCTCCTGACTCCCCAAAGCCTTGCCACCATCTACAAGGCACAAGTCAGGAGTGCGATGGAATACTCTCCACTTGCCTGGATGAGTGCCGCTTCAACAATACTCAAGAAGCTCGTTACCATCTAAGACAAAGCAGTTCGCTTGATTGGCACCCCATTCATCATTTTAAACATTCACTCCCTCCATCACCGAGGTACTGTGGCGACAATGTGTACCATCTACAAGACGCACTGCAGCAACTTGCCAAGGCTTCTTCGACAGCACCTCCAAAACCCACGATCTCTACCACTTAGAAGGATAAGTGCAGCAGGCACATGGGAACACCACCACCTCCATGTTCCCCTCCAAGTCACACACCATCCTGACTTGGAAGTTCCTTCATCGTCACTGGGTCAAAATCTTGGAACTCCCTCCCTAGCAGCACTGTGGGAGTACCTTCAACCCACGGACTGCAGCGGTTCAAGAAGGCGGCTCACTACCATCTTCTCTAGGGCAATTAGGGTTGGCCAATAAATGCTGGCCTTGCCAGTGACACCCATATCCCATGAACGAATAATAATAAAAAATCTACCAAGCCCCAGAAACTATCAAATTAAATCATCCATTCTTTTTTCAAACCAAGCAATTTGGAAGCAGCATTACCATAAAACCCAAAAAATTATTTTTTCAAACTACTCTCAGCCACTATTTTCCTTCCTCATTCAAATCTGTATATATGGCTCAAAGTAACGTGTATAATATAACGAGCATAAAAAAATTACATGAGTCTGAAAAAAAATCACTAAATTCACCAATGAAATTAGTTAGAAATGCCTGCAGGAAGTTACCCTGACCAGACCACACAGAGCAGCCTTTCTCTCTGCAGCTTCAGTTCTACTTCAGTGACACCTGGGGCTGGAAATTAGATTGAGGGCGTTTTGAGGCTTAAATGTTGGGCGGTGGATAACATGTGTCGGCAGCCAAAAAATTCAGTAGCTGCGCCTTGACAATGGAGTGGAGCACTAAGGGAAGCGTTCCACACTTATCTTAGGATGCTGGGCCGGGTGAGCAACTGAATATCTGTTGCTAAAGAGCTGGATTCGTAGCACCCGAAGAGAGGCCTCCCTGCAACAAAAAAAAATCGTAACAAAAAACACAAAAACCATTCCCTCTATATTCATCACCCCAATCACAAAAATAAAATAAAAACAATCACACTACCTCATGCAGTCATTCCTTCCCTCACCGCCATCGGGACAGCTCTGCCTGCCAGCTTTCAATGGCGGTGTCACTACTGGCTGGGCGTGACGGGTTCAGTGCAAAACAAATTTTGAAAGCGGGTCGATACCGGGGATGTTGTACACTGGCACGACGCTCCTGGGTGGTACTCCTCTGCACCGCTGGTACCGGCACATTGAAATTGCCGAGCGGCGCGAATGCCAGCACCTGCAGCTGCCAACCCTTTAGCGCCCCTGTTCTGAACATCGCGACGGGTGGCATCGCAGTCAATTTCTAGCCCTTGGACATTGGTGAGCTCTAATTCCCATGGACTAATTTTGTATGCACTATGGGACTTTAATATGGCAACCCATATCTTATGACAACCTTGCAGAATATTTATTAACAACTGATGGCATGAGAGGATTAATTTTATTTTAGTGTTTTATATGGTTTAAGCCAATAGGTAAACGTTCTGAGCTAACCCTGTTGTACAAGGTTGTTTTATGTCATGAAGCAGGTTTGGCTAACAGCAAGAAAGACTGTAAAAGACTTCAGGGAGACATAGAGAAGTTTGTGGAATGGGCTAATAGGTGTCAGATACATTTAATGTGGATTAGTGTGAGATATTACATTTTGAAAGCAAAATTAAGGAGTAGGAGTATACATTCAATGGAAAGACGCTGAAGGTGTGGATGAACAAAGAGAGCTAGTGGTTTGAATACATAACTCTCTGAAAGTTCAAGTGTAGGTAGATAAAACTGTCAAAAATCCCAGTATAATTTTTGATTTTATTAGGTAGGGAAAAGAGTAATGATTAATTTATACAAAACATTGGTTAAGCCAAATTTAGAATATTATATGCAGTTTTTTGATTCCCCTTTATGAAAGGACCATTAAAACCATAGAGTATGAGGCACAGGTTCACTGGGATGATGCCAGGAATGTGAAACTAGTTGTGAGGTGAGACTTGAAATAATGATACAATTTCAATGGAAATAGAAAGCTTAAGGTGATTTAACAGATGTAATTAAAATTATGACGAGTTTTGACAGAGTGAATAGGGAAATATTATTTCCCCTGATTGGGGAATCTGTGAATTCAATTGCAAAATTATCCTCAAAGGTGAGGAGAAAGGTTAAGAGAAATTTCTTTATACAGAACATTGTTGAAATATGGAATACTTTTGCCACAAGAAGTGGTTGAGGCAGAGACCATTGCAGTTTTAAGGGAAAGTTGGATAAATATTTGAAGCAGAAGAGGGACCTGGGGGTACTTGTGTATGAAACCCAAAAGGATAGTATGCAGGGACAGCAAGTGATCAGGAAGGCCAATGGAATCTTGGCCTTTATTGCAAAAGGGGGTGGAGTATAAAAGCAGGGAAGTCTTGCTACAGCTATATAAGGTATTGGTGAAGCCACACCTAGAATACTCCGTGCAGTTTTGGTTTCCGTATTTACGAAAGGATATACTTGTTTGGAGGCAGTTCAGAGAAGGTTCACTAGGTTGATTCCGGGGATGAGGGGATTGACTTATGAGGAAAGGTTGAGTAGGTTGGGCCTCTACTCATTGGACTTCAGAAGAATGAGAGGTGATCTTATCGAAACATATAAGATTATGAGGGGGCTTGACAAGGTGAATGTAGGGAGGATGTTTCCATTGATGGGGGAGACTAGAACTAGAGGGCATGACCTTAGAATAAGAGGTTGCCCATTTAAAACAGAGACGAGGAGAAATTTCTTCTCTCAGAGGGTTGTAAATCTGTGGAATTCTCTGCCTCAGAGAGCTGTGGAAGCTGGGACATTGAATAAATTTAAGACAGAAATAGACAGTTCCTTAAATAATAAGGGGATAAGGGGTTATGGGGAGTGGACGGTGAAGTGGAGCTGAGTCCATGATCAGATCAGCCATGATCTTATTGTATGGCGGAGCAGGCGCGAGGGGCCGTATGGCCTACTCCTGTTCCTATTTCTTATGTTCTTATGTTCTTCGGAGCGCAGGACGATGGGATTTGCTTTGGATTTCCCGAGAAAAGAATTGGTACAAGTAGCATGAGCCAAATGGCCTCCTTCTATGTTGCAAACTTCTATGGTTCTAAATAATTATTTGCAGAATGCTCCTTGCAATTCTTTCCATAAAACTTACCAAAAGCTAACATAAACGCATTTGCATGGACTCATGGAATAGCTCAGTAATGTTTCAGAACTGTGAAGATTAAATCATATAACATGGCTCAATAGGAGGTATGTTTTGGGAGGTGAGGTGTTTAAAACATTGTGGTGAATATGAAATTGATGATGGTACTACGGTTCTTCTGCAAAAAAACAGTCAGCATTTTATGCCCAGGAAGTCTTTAAAGAAAAAAAAACTGTACCTGCAAAAATCTGAAATAAAAGCAGAAAGTACTGGACACAGCAGTTCCACAAGCATAGTCTAATGTTTCAGGTAGAAACACTTCATCCATTCTTTTGAAAGATCTCCACCCAAATCGTAATATGTCTTTTTCCTTTTATTAGGTGCTGATGGATCTGCTGTGTGTGTGCAACAATTTTGCTTCAACTTCCAATGCAGTGTATTAATGTCAGCTATACTTGGGTTGTCTTCTAAGGGTAAATTTACCAAGGCCTTGTGCAGCTATTGGGACTTCACGTACATCCATTGCATATCAGAATATTTGAGCAGGCTGCTCATGATTTTCTGTCCATTGGGATCTCTGAAATTTTCCAATATGTGCTGGCTGCATTTGAGGCCATGACAAAGGTAAGGGACCATGCAAAATGTACCCTCTAATTACAGCTGTAATTCATAATTGAAAATTTGACACAGTCTGCAAGTGTTCCTTAAGTGGTAGTGGCAATAGTTAAGTCTTGTGCTCAGTTCAGAAAGAGTCCTGTAAATACATCTGATTCTCAGGCATCCTTTTTAGGTTTCCATAAATACCTTTAAAAATAAATCTTACTGAAAAGTGAAATACAATCAAGTGATGCTTCCAAGTGGCTGAATGCCACAGGGTATGGTAGAATAGTGGATATGTTAATGGACTAGTAATCCAGGGGCCTAGATGTGATCCAGAAACATGAGTTCAAATCTCACCATGACAGCAGGGGAATTTAAATTCAATTAAATAAATCTGGAATTTAAAAAAAGCTAGTAAAAGTGATCATCTGGTTCATTAATGTCTTGTAAGGAAGGAAATCTGCAATCCTTACCCAGCCTGGCCTATATGGACCCGACCACATCGATAGCAATGTGGTTGACTCTTAACTGCCCTCTGAAATGGCGGCTCACCACCACCTTCTCAAGGGCAATTAGCAATGGGCAATAAATGCTGGCTTTGCAAGCGACGTCCACACCCTGTGAATGAATAAAAGAATGAAGTGATTATCTGCACGAACATTTTTGTGACCTTTTGCACATGCATGTGATGGACACCACCCCTTCTTGCGCATGCACACTCTATCCAGTCGCGCATGCACAGTACGATATATTAGGAAGCTGGGAGTGTGGCCGAACCACATTGCCAAGCTTGGACTTCATTGCTGCTCGAGCCTGAGCCTGAGCCTGCAACAAGGGCTTTTGGGTTATCATTCAAAAATCAATGACTGTACTAAAGGAGCCTCCAGGACAAGAATAGCGTTGTGATTATCTACATAAACATTTTCACGACCTTCTGAGAGAGAGAGAAAATCAGAGGTGGGAGAGAGAGAGAGAGCAGCAGAGAGAGAGAGAAAGTGGGGGTGAGAGAGAGAGCGTGAGGGTGGAAAAGAGAAAGTGGGGTGGGAGAGAGTGGGGATGGGAGAGAGAAAGTAGGGGTGGGAGAGAGAGAGTGGGGTGGGAGCAAGAGATTGGGAGTGGGAGGGAGAGAGTGGGGGTGGGAGAGAGAAAATGGGGTGGGAGAGAGTGTGGGGTGGGAGAGAGAGTTGAGGTGGGAGAGAGCGTGGGGATAAGAAAGAGAGAGAGAGAAAGAGAGACTGGGACAGAGAGAGACTGGGGCAGGGAGAGAGAGAAAGAGAGAGATTGTGGCAGAGAGAGAAAGAAACTGGAGCAGAGAGAGAGAAAGGGGCAGAGAGAGAGAGAGAGAGAGTGGGAGACTGGAGAAAGATGGCAAAGAGAGAGGGGCAGAGAGAGACTGGGAGGAGACCCCAGAGAGCTGTTGAGGCTGTGGCAGAGAGAGAGAGTGAAAGAGAGACCAGGGCAGAGAGAGACTGGGGCAGGGAAGGAGAGAAAGAGAGAGACTGGGGCAGGGAGAGAGAGAAAGAGAGAGACTGGGGCAGAGATAGCCAGATTATATATTTAAGGCAGAGATAGCCAGATTTTTGAACAATAAGGGAATAAAGGGTTATGGGGAGCGGGCAGGGAAGTGGAACCGAGTCCATAATCAGATCAGCCATGATCTTATTAAATGGCGGAACAGGCTCGAGGGGCCAAATCGCCTACTCCTGCTCCTATTTCTTATGAGGCACAGAGAGAGAGGGGAGACAGAGAGAGAGAGGGGGAATGGGGAGGGGGGGAGGGGGTGTGCGGAGAGGAGGTTAGAAATGCATGGGGACCGGGGCGGGGGGGGGGGAGGGGGAGGGGGGCAGAGGTAAAGGGCACAGGGAGCATAGTGGAGAGGGTGGAAGAATGTGATCCAGATCTAAAGGGGGGTGGGGGTTGAGAGCGAGAACCTAATCCAGATGGTAAGATGGATCATGTTCTTCCAATCCCACTCCCTTTACACCCGCACCACCCTCTCCCTCTCCTCTTCCAACAACTGGTTGATTTCTCAGAAAGCTCGGTGTGTGTGTGGCAAGTGACATCAGTGGACTCGACAAAATCTGGAAGTCATGATACTGCCACTATTCACTTCATACCCGATAAACCTGTTAACAATCCCACACACAATGCCCCATCTATGGCGGGGAGGGGTGAGTTCAGGAATTTGTTGAGGGGATAAATCTGTGGGGGAGAAACTTGGGCAGGGGTAGAAGGTCAGGAACTTGGTTGGGGTGGGGGGGATGTCAGGAACGTGGGCGCGGAGGGGTGGGGGGGGGGGACGTAGGGGCAGGAACTTCTTTGGTGGGTGGGAAAAAGTCTTAACCTGTGAGAGTGAGCCCTGTCTGTTCCAAGTGAGCTCTGCTCTGTCTGGAGTCGGCAATCAGAATGGCTCGAATTAAACTTTGCACAGAGAAACTGCTGGATGTGTCTTATCCTTCAAGGGGACTAATCAGCAATAAAAACTTGTCATCAAGGGGGCCTAATCAGAACTTTAGGTGTTGCAAATTAACACATCCATAAAAGAAAAAGTGTACCAAGTAGTAATAGCATGCTATATCTGATTAAATAATCATTAACAATGCAAAGATCACAGTTAACAAAGTTTTATTCTCAGGTCTTAAGTATAGATATTCTATACATCAACAGAACCGATGGCCATTACATCAATAGTAATATGCACAGTAGGCCTTTGCTGTTTGCAGCATTTAGAGCACTAAAAAGTAGGACCTCAAAAGTAGTAATCTCAGGATTGCTACCAGTGCCTCGTGCTAGTCAGAGTAGGAATCGCAGGATAGCTCAGATGAATACGTGGCTTGAGGAGTGGTGCAGAAGGGAGGGATTCAAAATTCCTGGGACATTGGAACCGGTTCTGGGGGAGGTGGGACCAGTACAAACTGGACGGTCTGCACCTGGGCAGGACCAGAACCAATGTCCTAGGGGGAGTGTTTGCTAGTGCTGTTGGGGAGGGGTTAAACTAATATGGCAGGGGATGGGAACCTATGCAGGGAGACATAGGGAAGTAAAATGGGGGCAGAATCAAAAGATAGAAAGAAGAAAAATAAAAGTGGAGGGCAGAGAAACCCAAGGCAAAAATCAAAAAGGGCCACATTACAGCAAAAGTCTAAAGGAACAAAGTGTGTCAAAAAGACAAGTCTGAAGGCTCTGTGCCTCAATGCGAGGAATATTCGTAATAAGGTAGGCAAATTAACTGCGCAGACAGCTATTAACAAATATGATATAATTGGGATTACGGAGACATGCAATAAAGGTACAGCAGTTATCATGGGTGACTTTAATCTACATATTGATTGGGCTAACCAAACTGCTAGCAATGCGGTGGAGGAGGATTTCCTGGAATGTATTAGGGATGGTTTTCGAGACCAATATGTCGAGGAACGAACCAGTGAGCTGGCCATCCTAGACTGGGTGGTGTGTAATGAGAAAGGATTAATTAGCAATCTTGTTGTGTGAGACCCCTTGGGGAAGAGTGACCATAACATGGTAGAATTCTACATTAGGATGGAGAGTGACACAGTTAATTCAGAGACTAGGCTACCTGAACTTAAGGAAAGGTAACTTCGATGGTTTGAGGTGTGAATTGGCTAGAATAGACTGGCAAATGATACTTAAAGGGTTGACAGTGGATAGGCAATGGCAAACATTTAAAGATCACATGGATGAACTTCAGCAATTGTACATCTCTGTCTGGAGTAAAAATAAAACTGGGAAGGTGGCTCAACCATGGCTAACAAGGGAAATTAAGGATAGTGTTAAATCCAAGAAAGAGACATATAAATTAGCCAGAAAAAGCAGCAAACCTGAGGACTGGGAGAAATTTAGAATTCAGCAGAGGAGGACAAAGCGTTTAATTAAGATGGGGAAAATAGAATACGAGAAGAAGTTTGCCGGGAACATAAAAACTGACTGCAAAAGCTTCTATAGATATGTGAAGAGGAAAAGATTAGTGAAGACAAACGTAGGTCACTTGCAGTTGTATTCAGGTGAATTTATAATGGGGAACAAAGAAATGGCAGACCAATTGAACAAATACTTTGGTTCTGTCTTCATGAAGGAAGACACAAATAACCTAGATGACCGAGGATCTAGTGAGAAAGAGGAACTGAAGGATATCTTTATTAGGCGGGAAATTGTGTGAGGGAAATTGATGGGATTGAAGGCCTATAAATTCCCCGGGCCTGATAGTCTGCATCCCAGAGTACTTAAGGAAGTGACCCTAGAAATAGTGGATGCATTGGTGATCATTTTCCAACAGTCCATCAACTCGGGATCAGTTCCTATGGACTGGAGGGTAGCTAATGTAACACCACTTTTTAAAAAGGGAGGGAGAGAGAAAGCGGGTAATTATAGACCGGTTAGCCTGACATCAATGGTGGGGAAAATGTTGGAATCAATTATTAAGGATGAACTAGCAGCGCATTTGGAAAGCAGTGACAGGATTGGTCCAAGTCAGCATGGATTTATGAAGGGGAAATCATGCTTGACAAATCTTCTGGAATTTTTTGAGGATGTAACTAGTAGAGTGGACAAGGGAGAACCAGTGGATGTGGTATATTTGGACTTTCAAAAGGCTTTTGACAAGGTCCCACACAAGAGGTTGGTGTGCAAAATCAAAGCACATGGTATTGGGGGTAATATACTGACGTGGATAGAGAACTGGTTGGCAGACAGGAAGCAGAGAGTCGGGATAAACAGGTCCTTTTCAGAATGGCAGGCAGTGACTAGTGGAGTGCCGCAGGGCTCCGTGCTGGAACCCCAGTTATTTACAATATATATCAATGATTTGGGTGGCGGGGTGAGCTGTAAGGGGGATGCTAAGAGGCTGCAGGGTGACTTAGACAGGTTAGGTGAGTGGGCAAATGCATGGCAGATGTAGTATAATGTGGATAAATGAAGGCAAATGGTATGTTGGCCTTCATAGCTAGGGGATTTGAGTATAGGAGCAGGGAGGTCTTATTGCAGTTGTACAGGGCCGTGGTGAGGCCTCACCTGGAATATTGTGTTCAGTTTTGGTCTCCTAATCTGAGGAAGGACGTTCTTGCTATTGAGGGAGTGCAGCGAAGGTTCACCAGACTGATTCCCGGGATGGCTGGACTGACATATGAGGAGAGACTGGATCAACTGGGCTTTTATACATTGGAGTTTAGAAGGATGAGAGGGGATCTCATAGAAACATACAAGATTCTGACAGGCCGGGACAGGTCAGATGCGAATAGATTGTTCCCGATGTTGGGGAAGTCCAGAACCAAGGGGCACAGTCTTAGGATAAGGGGTAGGCCATTTAGGACTGAGATGAGGAGAAACTTCTTCACTCAGAGAGTTGTTAACCAGTGGAATTCCCTGCCGCAGAGAGTTGTTGATGCCAGTTCATTGGATATATTCAAGAGGGAGTTAGATATGGCCCTTACGGCTAAGGGGATCAAGGGGTATGGAGAGAAAGCGGGAAAGGGGTACTGAGGGAATGATCAGCCATGATCTTATCGAATGGTGGTGCAGGCTCAAAGGGCCGAATGGTCTACTCCTGCACCTATTTTCTATGTTTCTATGTTTCTATGTTTCTCTTTGGGACAATCTGGACTCTTCTTGCTGCTCAGAATTTGTTACATATTCCCCATGGTTCCACATGCTGGTTTTATCTGTTTCAAATTGCTTTATGCACCTTTATGTACATTTAACTGTTGTTAAAGCAGCTCTTTAAAGGTGTCAATAACACTATTTCTGTTAGAAATCTTGGAAATTTAGCAAGGTGGTGGGGTAGGGAAGGTGGCGAGATAGTTGACAGGTGTACTTTCATTGTTTTTTGAAAAGCAAGTACACTGTTTACACAAGGTCTGTTCATTAAATGTGTTTACTGTTAAGTCCTGACTCTAATGTACTGACTTACACGAGACACATGCTGAAGTCAAGGTCACTCAGAACCTGCACCTTTAATTCCAGCTCTCCAGTGCTGCACTTGCCTGAGACCTCCCTTTATATACCACAGTAGGACAGGTTTGGAGTGTCTCCTGCAAGTGCACCCCTGGTGGTAAGGTATGCTTATTGTTACAGGTCATATCAAGTTACAGTCATGTATAGCATGGTAAGATACAGTTATATACAGTAATGTGAGATACATTACATTTACAATTTGCAGCAAATTTAGGAATAAGGCAAAAGGTAAAGTGTGCTCTATTTGCACGTCAGCAGAAAATTACGATAGCTTATTGCACATTTATTGCACACTTAGTGCATACACTAGCTCTAATGCACAGAGGAAATTTAGCCCCAAGTGGTTATGAGTAGAGATGCACAGTTTTATGATTAGTGATAGAATGATGAAACATTGTGGATGGGGCAATAATACCAAAACATTCCCATAAGAGTCATTGTATATTTAAGCCATGAATTACATCACTCTGGATGCATTGGTATTACCTTACTGTGCAATGTACAAATAAGTAATTTCAGTCCAGTTCCAGAATTATTGATTTTCCTTCAACATCCATCAATGCACAAAGCTGTAATTTTTGCATTTGGAGCAGTGTGGCAGAAAATACCAGATTAGGTTTTGTATCCTGTACATGGGTACAGAAAGCAACTGACTTAGTTTTCCTCTATATTTTTCACATTAACTATGGCATTAATTCATAGCCTGATTGAGATAGCTGCATTTCAGAAAAACATGAATATCTACATTTAATTAAAAAGCACACAGATAAGTCTGCAGTTTGTTGCTGTTGATCTCTACATATCTTTAATTATGATTTGCACACAAACAAAAGGTGGGAGTTGTATGAAAGTCAGAAAAGAATACCTCAAAGATGGTTAACATGCATCTTCTACACGGCTATGACATTTGCTTAACTAGCCATAGCAGTAATGAAGAGCAATTCAATGTGTGCTTTCTGTGGATTTGGGGGAAATTTGGCTCAACAGATTTATTAACTTGATTTTACAAATCAGTACTCCTGATGCAGAGCTTTTGAAGTGCATATTGGGAATTCAGTTCATGGATGGAAAATCATATTGCTAGAAATTGGCCAGGATTGTGCCCGTTTTACCACCATTTTTTCACGATAAAAGTGTGTTTTTTGGCGCTAAAATTTTTCTCCGTCATTTTGCAATATTGGCCAACGGTTTACCACCGGCGGTAAAAAATACCTTCCGTATTTTTTTGGACCTTTTTTGTGACGTCACTCGGCATCAAACACTCCGATACCACCATTTTTGAAAAATTGGCCAAAACTGTCATTGTAAAATACGCCCTAAAATGCAAGTCTTACCAGGTCGGAGTCACGACAAAACCAGCAGTAACGGTGCTATCTTGAAAAGCAGAGCTACAGATCAGCGAATTAAAGCATTTGGAGGGAAGGCTGCGTTTTACACTTCAGCGTTTTGTGAGTTTATACTTTGTTTTTAAGGACATTTAAGGACATTAAAAAGAATGGGGCTTATGCAATCTCTGCCATTATTGCTGGCTGTTTTTTCTATGCTTTTTCTATGGAGCAGAGACCTGGAAGAAGGCTTATTCAACAGCATTATCAGCATAATCAAAGAGCTCATAGACTTATGGGGAGGAGGCCTTACTCCCCACGAGTTTTCAGGGAACAGCACTCATACCTGCACCTGTCTGAGGCACAGTGCATTAGAAAGCTGAGCTTTCAAAAAGAGGTGGTCACAGAGGTATACCAGCTCATAAAGGCAGACATACAGCCGACAAGTGTGAGGAAGACTGCACTGCCCATCGAGGTGAAGGTGAATGCCACACTTGCCTTCCATGCCTCCGGCTCCTTTCAGGTCTTTATTAGCCGAGGCAGAGAATACAAGAGCAGGAGGGTTATACTTGAACTGTTTAAAGCACTGGTTAGGCCACAACTGGAGTACTGCATGCAGTTCTGGTCACCACATTACAGGAAGGATGTAATTGCACTGGAGAGGGTTACAGAGGAGATTTATGAGGATGTTGCCGGGAGTGAAGAATCTAAGCTAAGAGGACAGATTGGATAGGCTGGATTTGTTTTCATTGGAACAGATGAGGTTGTGGGGAGACCTGATTAAGGTGTATAAAATTATGAGGGGCCTATATATAATGGATAGAAAGGGCCTATTTCCCTCAGCAGGGGGCATAAATTTAATGTAACTGGTAGAAGGGATTTGAGGGGAAATTTCTTCACGCAGAGGGTTGTGGAACTCACTGCTTGAAAGGGTGGTAGAGGGAGAAACCCTCACCACATTTAAAAAGTACTTGGATATGCACGTGAAGTGCTGTAACTTGCAAGGCTATGGACCTAGAGCTGGAAAGTGGGATTAGGCTGGATAGCCTCTTGTTGGCCGGCATGGACACGATGGGCCGAAATGGCCTCCTTCCATGCTGGAAACGTCTATGATTCTTTTGATTCTATGATCAGCAGGGGACATATGCTCCATCTCGTAGTTCGCTACACATCGCTGCATTCACGCAGGAAGGACTTCATAAACTTACCAATGACCACGGAGGCATAGAATGAGAGGGCTCTAGACTTTGCATGAATTGCTGGCTTCCCCAAGGTACAGACTGCCATTGACTGTACGCACATCATCCTGCGAGCACCTTTTGAGGATCCGGAGGTTTACCAAAACCGAAAGGGATCCCACTCGCTGAATGTACAGATCGTCTGCAACCACACTCAGCGCATCATGGCAGTAACTGCACAATTTCCAGGGAGCATCCATGATGTTTTCATCTTGCGTGAGAGCAGTGTCTCACAGCTGTTTGAGCGTCAGCCAAAAGATCAGAGCTGGATGCTGGGGGACAAAGGTTATGACCTCGCCACCTGGCTCATGACTCCCCTCCGCAACCCTCAGACAGAAGCCGAGCATTGCTACAATAACAGCCATACAGGCATACACAACATCGTCGATAAGAGAATCGGAGTGTTCAAGCAGCGCTTCCGATGCCTGGACCACGCTGGAGGCTCCGTGCAATACTACCCTGAGCAGGTCGCTAAGTTCATTGTGGTGTGCTGCATGCTACACAACTTAGCCATCATGACAGGACAGGATTTGCCACTGGGGATTGCAGAACCACCTCAGGAGAGAGGGGAGGGAGGAGGCAGACGAGCACCCCCATGATGACAGGGTAGGAGGCCTCGTGCAGCTTTCTCCACTGCAAAAGCTTTATGTCAGCAGCTGATAATTCAACGCCTTTTGTTGAAGGCTGTGATATGTCCTTACTATACAGTATAAATGCACACGAGGCCCATACTTGAGAGAAGGTCACTCTGTGACCAGTTACCTTTATTACCAAGACTTCAAGTGATGAAGGTGGGTGGAGCTTCCCCTTTTATACCTGAAAGTCCAGGTTAAGAGTGTCTCCCACAAGTTCGCCCTTTGTGGTCAATGTTCTCAAGGTGTACAACTTAGGTCAGCTTATACATGGGTTACAATGATAGTTGAATACATGACATCACCTCCCCCCAAAGTCTTATTGGGATCACAGGTTAAGTCTCTCTGGTGGTTTACGCTCCCTTGTAGAGCGCCTGAGTTGGGGCTCCGGTTGTTGGGCGCTGGCCTGAGTGTCTGCTGTTTGCGGTGCCTCAGGCCTGTCCGGACTGCCCACAGTGACTGGGCTCTCCTCCACTTGGTTCCGGTGTTCGGTCACCTGTGGTGGAATAAACTCTATGTCGTGTTCTTCCTCTGCTTCTTCTATGGGGTTGCTGAACCTCCTTTTAGTTTGATCCACATGTTTGCGGCAGATTTGTCCATTGGTAAGTTTAACTACCAAAACCCTATTCGCCTCTTTGACAATCACAGTGCCTGCAAGCCATTTGGGCCCTGCAGCGTAATTAAGGACAAAAACAGGATCATTGACATCAATACATCACGCCCTCGCATTCCTGTCATGGTAGTCACATTGTGACTAATGCCTGCTTTCAACAATTTCTTTCATAGTAGGGTGTATAAGGGATAACTTGGTTTTGAGCGTCCTTTTCATGAGCAGCTCTGCGGGTGGAACCCCTGTGAGCGAGTGTGGTCGAGATCTATTGGCCAACAGGAGGCGTGATAAGCGGCTTGATAGGGAACCCCCTTGGATTCTGAGCATCTCCTGTTTGATTATCTGCACTGCTCGTTCCGCCTGGCCGTTTGAGGCCGGCTTGAACGGTGCCGTTCTGACATGGTTGATTCCATTGCCTGCCATGAAGTCCTGGAATTTAGTGCTTGTGAAGCACGGGCCATTGTCGCTGACCAAGACATCCGGTAGACCATGGGCGGCGAACATAGCCCGTAGACTTTCTACCGTGGCAGAGGATGTGCTTGAATTTAAAATGTCACACTTGATCCATTTGGAGTAGGCTTCTACTACAACCAAAAACATTTTTCCCATGAAAGGACCTGCGTAGTCCACATGGATGCGTGACCATGGCTTGGCGGGCCAGGACCAGGGGCTAAGGGGGGCTTCCCTGGGTGCTTTGCCCAGTTGAGCACACGTGTTGCACCTGCGAACACAAAGTTTCAGGTCTACATCTATTCCTGGCCACCAAACGTGTGGCCTGGCAATTGCCTTCATCATGACAATGCCCGGGTGATCATTGTGAAGTTCTCTGATAAACACCTCTCTGCCCATCTAGGGCATGACTACTCGGTTTCCCCACAGTAGGCAATCGGCCTGAATCGAGAGTTCATCCTTGCGCCTATGAAATGGTTTAAATTCCTCAGGGCATGCCCCGTATGTAGCTGCCCAGTCCCCATTCAGGACACATTTCTTAACTTAAGACAGTAGCGGGTCTTTATTTGTCCAGACTTTAATCTGACGGGCTGTCACAAGTGAGCCTTCGCTTTCAAAAGCTTCAACAACCATGACCATCTCAGCATCATGCTCAGTTGCTCCCTCAGTGGTGGCTAGTGGGAGCCTGCTGAGTGCATCGGCGCAGTTTTCAGTGCCCAGTCTGTGCCGAATTGTGTAGTCATAGGGGGCTAACGTAAGTGCCCACCTCTGTATGCGGGCCGATGCATTCGCATTTATGGCCTTGTTGTCGGCCAAAGGGGACGTTAGGGGTTTGTGATCTGTCTCCAGCTTAAATTTCCTGCCAAACAGGTACTGGTGCATTTTTTTTACTGCATATACACATGCTAGTGCTTTCTTTTCTACCATCCCGTAGCCCCTTTCTGCCTGGGACAGACTTCTGGAAGCATAAGCCACCGGCTGTAACTGACCCTTAGCATTAACATGCTGCAACACACACCCGACCCCATAGGACGACGCTTCGCACGTTAAAACAAGTTTCTTATACGGGTCATATAGCGTTAACAGATTGTTGGAGCATAACAAATTGCGTGCTCTCTCAAAAGCCCTTTCCTGGCTGTACCCCAGACCCAATCGCGACCTTTGCTTGGGAGCACATGCAGCGGCTCTAACGGCGTGCTCAATTTTGGAAGAAAGTTACCAAAATAGTTCAGGAGCCCCAAGAACGAACGCAGCTCCGTCGTGTTACGGGGTCTGGGTGCTCTCTGGATCGCTTCCGTTTTGGACGCAGTAGGTCTGATCCTGTCTGCTGCTACCCTGCTCCCCAGGAATTCTACCTTTGGAGCTACGAAGACGCACTTTGCCTTTTTCAGTCGCAGCCCTACCCGCTCCAGTCTGCATAGCTTCTTCAGTATCGCAGTATCGTCTTGAAAAACCACCGTCCTTGGAATCGACTTGAGGAGGCTTTCCATCTTTCGTTGAAAGATCGCGGCGGCCGAACGAATCCCTAACGGACATGTTATACTCAAATAACCCCTTGTGTGTCGTGATGGTGGTCAGCTTCTTCGACTCACTCGCCAGCTCCTGGGTCATGTAAGCTGAGGTCAGGTACAATTTTGAAAAAAGTTTGCCACCGAATTGCGTCGCAAAGAGGTCCTCCGCTCTCGGTAGCAGTTTTGGTCTTGGAGTGACACCCGATTGATGGTGGCCTGACCCACCCATCCGCCTTGAGCATCGGCACGATTGGGCTCGCCCAGTCACTGAATTCGACTGGCGAGATGATGCCTTCCCTTTGCAGGCGGTCCAATTCGCATTCTATCTTTTCCCGCATCACGTACGGCACCGCTCTGGCCTTGTAGTGTACTGGCCTGGCTTTCGGGTTTATGTGAATCACTACCTTGGCCCCCATGAAAGTGCCGATGCCGGGTTGAAATAATGAATCAAACTTGTCCAGGACTTGTGAGCATGATACTCGCTCCACAGAAGAAATTGGATTGACATCGCCCCATTTCCAGTTCATGACAGCAAGCCAACTCCTCCCCAGTAGTGCGAGACTGTCCCCCAGGACAATCCAGAGTGGCAACCTGTTCTCCGAATCTTTGTGGGCCACGACTTCCGTGGCACTGCCTCGCATCAGAATGATCTCCTTTGTACATGTCCGTAGCTGTGTGTCAATTGGCAATAATTTTGGCCTCCTGGCCTTGGACACCCACAACCTTTTGAACTGTTTGATACTCATCAGGGACTGGCTGGCCCCCGTGTCTAGCTCCATTAATACTGGGATGCCATTGAGGAGCACTTTCATCATTATCGATGGCGTCCTGGTATACCAACTGTATATGTGCTCCGCATGAACTCGCTAAGCTTCAGCTTCCAGTGATTTCCCCCAGTATTCATTTGGCCACGTAGGGCTTACATCGGGCCTGTCCTCCTCGTACATCAGCCTGGCTGCAGGCTTCCTGCACATACGCGCCAAGTGACCGCTGACGTTGCAGTTTCTGCAGGTATATTGTTGATACCTGCAAGCTCTGGCTGGGTGTTTGTCTCCACACCTCCAGCATGAGTTGGAGGCCCCGTTGTTGGAAACAAAAGGTCCATTACCAGTCGATCGTCTCTGACTGTCTCTGTAACTGTCCTTAAGCGCACCATTAACAGGTTTTGATGGTCCCATTACTGGCCGCATTGTCCATTGCGATGGCATGAATCGCCGTTCAGCTAACCATTGCCTCTGTTGAATTTCCCCTTTGGGTTCGACTACATGCTGAGGCATGTCAGATTGCCCTTGCCAGCCTAGAGAACTGTGTGCCACATTAACAATGTTGAGTCCCTGGTCGTTTGCCGCATTTGAGCCAAGATTTTTGTCATACATCATTCTGGTCTCTTCCTCCCCTGAGATAAATGTCTGGGCTATCAGAGCCACCGCTTACAAGGTCAAGTCTATGGTCTCAATCAGTTTCCTGAAAACCCCAGCGTGCCCAATGACCTCAATAAAAAAGTCTCGCAGCATCTCCGCTCTGCATGCATCTGGGAACTTACATAGGCTTGCCAGTCGCCGGAGATCTGCCACAAAGTCTAGAACGCTTTGCCCTTCTTGCCGCTGGTGCGTGTAAAACCGGTGTCTCGCCATGTGCATGCTGCTTGCCGGTTTAAGGTGTTCCCCGATCAACTTACTGAGCTCTTCGAACGTCTTGTCCGCCGGCTTCTCTGGCGCTAGGAGGTCCTTCATCAGGGAGTACGTTCTCAATCCACAAACCGTCAGGAGATGAGCCCTGCGTTTGTCGGCCGAATCCTGTCCCAACCATTCCTTAGTGACAAAACTTTGCTGTAGTCTCTCAATAAAGTCATCCCAATCATCACCAACACAGTACCTCTCTTCTGTGCTGCTTGCATGGTTTAAATCCCAGTTTCTCGTCGCCAATGATATGTCCTTACTATACAGTATAAATGCACACGAGGCCCATACTTGAGAGAAGGTCACTCTGTGACCAGTTACCTTTATTACCAAGACCTCAAGTGATGAAGGTGGGTGGAGCTTCCCCTTTTATACCTGAAAGTCCAGGTTTAGAGTGTCTCCCACAAGTTCGCCCCTTGTGGTCAATGTTCTCAAGGTGTACAACTTAGGTCAGCTTATACATGGGTTACAATGATCGTTGAATACATGACAGGCTGAATGGCACATTTCATCATTAACTGCCCACTCTATCCCACCATGTTGACTATTTCCCCTGTTATTCTGCAAATGAAACACTGCACAAGTTTGGTTTAGGTGAAAAAATAAATTTAAATTTATTAAACATTTGTACAGTCATACATTCATTAAACTTTTAAATGTTAATTTAGTAACTTCAATAACATTTTTGAATGTTAAAACTTTTGAAATGTAAACTTTACTTAAATAACAGCAAAACAACATTAACAAAAGAGCAACAAAAGAACAAAAGAACAACCCCTGCAACAAACATCCTTCAGCTGCAGCCACCTTCACCGCACCCCCCCCCCCCAATTCGAACCCCCCCGTCCCTGTCGATTGTTGCCCTTGCACCTGCCCCTGTCCATGTTGGGTCCAAGATGTTTTGCAGCAATGCGCACAGGGCGCTGGTGTTTTGGGGGGAGAGACATAGGAGACACCATTGGATCCACTGGAGTTGTGGAAAGCCCGGCTTCTGAGTGGCGAGGCTGTTGCTCAGCCTCACCACTCACTGGTGCTGTCAGTCTGGGTGGCATGACACTGGGGACTGGAGTGCCATGAATCCAGACCATCAATTGCCGTTGGGCATTGACAGCCTCAGCGTTCTGCCTTGTTGCAACTACAAGCTGCGAAAAACCCTTCCTTATGTCCACAGATAGTGCTGCAATGTTTGCGGAGATCCCACCCATGATCTTGATGAGCTGTCGGCTGAGCTGGATGCTCTCCTCGAGACAGTCCCCCCCCAAATCCATTTGCTTGTCTGCCTGCCTTTTGGCAGAGCGGCTTTGGTGACTCAGCCTCTGCACAGACGGCAGACGGGTTTCTGCCCTGGGTGTGCTTTGCTGCAACCCACTGGGACCCGGGGCCTCGGATGCTGGATGACCACCGAATGTGGTGTCCTCATCCGACGAACTGGTGGCTGCAGCTGAAGTCATTAGTGCCTGCGTGGGCTCCCCGACACCCACCCCCAACCGCTCCCCCCCCCCACCCCCCACCCCCCACGACACTTTGTTCCTCCTCCTGCGCCTCCTCCTGTGGAGGTTCCTCAGCAGGGCTGAGGTTGGTGTCCTCGACCATGGCATCTGTCGATCTGGAGGCTTCCTCTGGTGCATTGGATGTCTCGGAATCCACATCTGCAAAATAGAAAACAACAGACGACTGGTTAGCAGGAGGGGAGGGGGCAGGGTGACATCAGTAGGCTCACATAGCGCAGGTTTATTTGAAGGACCACCATTACTGCATTACATGTCGACGACTGACAGTACATTGCATTAATTGAAGCCTAGCCCACAGACAATACATCGCACAAACCGAAGTCTAGCCCACAGACAGTACATCGCATAAACCGAAGCGTAGCCCACAGACAATACATCGCATAAACCGAAGTCTAGCCCACAGACAGTACATAACATTGAGCCAACCCAGATCATGGATTTTGCAGGACTTACCCTCACTCTCCAACGTGGGCTCTACACCCCCACTATTAGTCGATCTCTGCAAGGCACCCATCAGACCTGCCATGCGACTTTCAAGGTGGGTGAGTGGAACCAGTGTTGCCGGACCATCCATTGCTCTCGCCGGTTGTGGGACAACTTTCCCTGCAGAGATGACAATACAAATTTATAACAGAGGGCCCTTCTGCACTTGTGGCACACACAAATAGTCTTCAAAGCACTTGTACCATACTGTGTGCATTTAATGCAGTGCTCTGTTTAATGGCCCTGGAAGTTGCACATGGTTCATGAGGAAAATATCGAAGTGTAGAAACATCTTTTAAGATGTCAAAAAGCAGCCTTTATAATGTGTGACGATCATGACAAATAAGGTTAAACACTAAGCCTAGCGATACCAACATGTGTCACATTTACAATTTGAGTAATTGGAGTGCATAAATAAAAATATTACTTACTCTGATGACCTTGCAATAGTCATTCCACCCCTTCCTGCACTGGACATGGTCCCTCTGGATAAAGTCCACTGAGGAAACCTGCTCAACCACACTTTTCCACATGTTTTATAGCAGATTGGTGTAGTTTTCCATGACCCTTCCTTGAGATCTCCCCCCATCTGCTTTCTACAGCAGTGATGAGGGCCTCATTTGCCTCTTGAGTGAATTTCCTGGTCCTCTTCCTTGTTGAATCACTCGGCATTTTTAATTTTTGATGAACTGTGATGAACTGTGCTGAACTTTGCTGATCTTTAAATCCCCTCTCAAAAATGGCTGATTCAGTGTACTGCGCATGTGCGGACGCACCCTGAAGGTGCCAGAAGGATCAGAAGAAAAAAACAGGCAGAAAAAAAAACAATTTTTGCGCATGAACAGAACGGACATTTTTTTACCGACGAAAAATTGAGTTTTGCCGCACAAATGTTTTTGAAAACAGCGCAAATTTACCGCTAAAGCAATCATCAAAAAGCGTTTGGCCAATTTTGCATGTTTATTTTTTGATGTTATTTCTGCGCTAAAAAAAGAGGTTCAACGCAATTAGCATCAAAAAAACTACACTAGCGCTATTTGGCCAATTTCTAGCCCTATGTATTGCTGACCTCCACACCAAATTCCGAATGTGCAATTCAGTCATGTGCAACTGGGAGGGTTGATTTGTTAAATATACCCTTTTTGCTTATTTTAGCCTGTCCATCAGAAAGCATTAATTAACATAAATTGTAATTTGCATACTGTAGCTTTTTGTAAGTATTTTAAAAACCAACCACTGTTAACAATGGCTCTGATGGGGGGAATAAGTCATACAGAAGAATTTCCATTATTTCTTTATTTTATCCAATTTCTTTCCCCATTGCAGGAAAAATTAACATTATGAATTACACAGGATGAAGGAGTAAATTTTATAATTCCTAATACAAAGCTTTTCAAAGCAGGACCACAATTCTGATTTGTGACCTGCATGATTTTCTACATATTAAATAGTTGTGTGTTCAAACCCCACTTCAAGATTGAGCACATAATCTAGACTGATACTTAAATGTTGCCATTTTTCAGATTTCCATTGTACTGTTCGAGAGAGTTGGGCGTTCTCCTGGTTACCTGACCTCCCTCAATGACCATCAACATAAACCGATTAACTGATTATTCATCTCACTTGGTTTGTGTGACTTTGCTATGTGCAAAATTTGATTCTGTCTTTCTCTATGTAACAGTGATTATATTCCAAATATAATGAATTGGTTGTGAAGCATTTTGGGATGCTCCTGAGGATGTGATAAGTTGCTATATAAATTGTTCCTTTCTTCTTTCATGCTTCACCTTTCTAGTACAGCTCTATGGGATGAGTCTCTCCCTATTCTATAACAATGACTTCGCTTCCCCTACGGGATCCATGGCTTAATAAATAGAGGCATAGCATAAAAGAGCAAGGATGTTATGGTAAACCTTTGCAAATGACTGGTTAGGCCTCAGTTGGAGTATTGTATCCAATTCTGGGCACCATGCTTTAGGAAGGACGTTGAGACCTCAGAGAGGGTGCAGAGGAGATTTACTAGAATTATACTAGGGATAATGGGCTTAAGTTATGTGGAGAGACTAGAGAAGCTGGAATTGTTCTGGAATTGTTCTCCAGAAAAGGTTGAGAGGAGATTTAATAGAGGGGCTCAAAGTTAGGAGTTTTTGATAGAATAGATAAGGAGAAAACGTTTTCACTGGCAGGAGGACACAGAAGACACAGATTTTAGATAATTGGCAAATCCCAGGGAAATGAAGATACATTTTTTTATGTATCAAACCAACAGCGAGTTGCTATGATCTGGAATGCAATGCTTGAAAGAGTGTTGGAAACAGATTCAACAGTAACTTTCAAAGGAAAATTGGGTATATACTTGAAAAGGATAAATTAGCAGGGCTATGGGAAAAGAGATGAGGAATGGGACTAATTGCATAGCTCTTTCAAAGAGCTGACTCAAACATGATGGGCTGAATGGCTTCCTGCTGTGCTGTATGATTCTATGACTATTGGCCATCTGAAGCAGAGCATCCAGTGTCTGGGGTTCTAAACTCAGGCAGAGTTTTGCGAATGAATACTCTTACTGGGACTAGAGACCTACGCTTCCAATATAGAGCAGTCTCTCTTGACCGGATTCAGTGTGCTGGAGGATTAGATTAAGAAGGCCATTACACATTGTTTCAATTATGTCATTGCTGCCCAGCGGTCTGCTCCCATCAGATCATTGGACAAATTGAGGTAATGAGTTTGTTCAGCTGCCCCTGCAGCATTAAATGTGGCATCAACCGTTGCAAAGCATCTCATGACCCTACACAGGGAGCTGCGAGACCATCTGTATGCTGGTATCAGAGTATGCCATTTAGCAATCAGCCATATTGCACTGGAGGATCACTTAGACAGTGCAGCAGGTTTGATAAGCACCATGAACAAACACAGAGGGGAAACATCAAGGTAAATTAAATTGAGTACATATGTACCTTGCAGTATTAGAGAGAATGAAATGTGTTCATTTGGGATGGGAAAGTTGCAGCAGAGTAATGGATTGGTATCCAGGGAGATTGTGGCAGGCACAAGGCAATAATGGGGATCATGTATTGATTCACTTTATTGTGCACATATGAACAAAATTGTTGGTACAATGTGGATAGAGGTAATTAAATGAATGTCATATCGATTGGAGTTGCCTTTAAAGAGTTTTTAACCAAGTGTTTTGCAGCCAGCCACTCATTACATGTCCAAAGTTTGCTGCAGAATCAGCTGTGGTTCTAGATAAATTAAAGGGCATAGGTAAGTACATTGAGCATCTTTTAGAAACAATGCCTGCACAGCCAAATGTCAGGAAATGGCATCCAGAATATCCCTGCCCCAAATGAATATTTAAATGAAGTGGCCCTTTGCCATTGGTCACCATTCCCTTGAAATTAGCATGGTGCTAAGTGAGCAGAATTCTGTTGCGTGGAATTCTGGCCCACTTTACACTACTGGCTACCCAAGTGTCAGGCAATGACCATTTCCACAAGAGAGAGTCCAACCACCTTCCCATGATATTAAATAGCATTACCATCACTGAGTACTCCGTCATCAACAGCCAGGGGGTTGCCAGTGACCAGAAACTCATTTGGAACAAACACATAAATGCTGTGGCTACTAGAGCAGGTCAGAGACTGGGTACCTGCAATGTACAGGTCAGGACTGTGATGGAATACTCTCCACTTGCCTGGATACGTGCAGCTGCAACAACATTCAAGAAGTTTGCCACCATCCAGGACAAAAAAGACCAATTGATCATCTACCACCTGAAACAATCACTCCCTCCACCACCAGCCCACCAAAGATGCACAAGGCACTCTGGAAGATGTTCTGAATAAGGAGGATGAGGTTTCATTAACTTTCATAAAACCTGCACTACCTTTTGACTTCTCCCGATTCTAGAAGTCGGTCCCTCCTTACCTTATTTCTGCCAGAGAAACCGCCACAGATATCAATAAATCTTGGGGCTCTTGCAACTGCTGCTGCATCAGAAACTGTTCTTCCTTGATACATTGTGATATATGTGCGCACTGGGTCCATGCAGCAGAGCAGCTTAGATAACCCTTGCCACTGGACCAAGACCTAGCTCTGTGGTGACTGGTATGGAACGGCCACTACACGTTAAAAAAATCCATGCACAGGCATCTTCCACCCCTCAGGATGTAGTTCAGGACCTGGAATATTAGGTCCTTCATTGAAACACCTGTGAACTCATCCTATTTTGGTGTGGAAGCAAGTCATCCTCATTTTGAGGGACTGCCTATGATGATGATGCTGTAATTTATGTGTGTGCAACCGAGATTTTGAAACATTGCTTGCTCCTTTAAGCAACTGCAGTGAGTTATACACTTAGCTGCACTGCATTTCCCTCCCTGTCGATAATGGTCAGCCTCTTGGGAATGGAGATAATGCTCTGAAATCAAATAGCATTGAGAGAACACCTTCACCACATGAACTGCAGCGATTTAAGAAGAAGGCTCAGCACAACCTTAAATTAGCCTTGCCCAGGAAAATGGGACACGGTTCTGCAGGGGTCAGATTAGCTGGAAGAAGTACTGACCCACAGTACACTTGGTGGTAAAGCACAGTCGGAGGAAAACCCAGGCCTCGGTCTGTTTATGGAACGTGTATTTTTGCTGTGAATACAAGTTAAAAGTGTTGAGCAGAAGACACCAATGTTCATCAGGGAAATGAAAAATCCCAGAAACTAAAACAAATTTTGTTTTCAATTGTTCAAAATCCCTTTAGGATTGATCTTGTCATATGAAGTGCTGATGCAGAATACCTGTTCAGTGAATTGAATTAGAGGAAACTAAAAGACGGAGTTTGTTTTGAAAGCTATACTACATGGGCTATTCAGCATGATTGAGGAGGAATTTGACAACTTCAAACTCTTCAAGGTCATTATGAAACTACTAACTTGTGACAAGTATTGAAATGCTTCTGCTGGGAAAGTAATTTAGTGTATTATACTGTATAGAAATAATTTTCTGACTTTGCAGAATATGGAAGCAAAAAGGAACAATTTTACAGGGCTATGTCCCTGGACTTTTTATGAAAGTATAAAACTAATTCCATACACCTTTTACAATTATAACTAACTCCAATAGTTTTATTGTCATAAATCTCTCAAACATTTTCTATACCTCAGGTTATGTGCCATTGGATTTTCAGAGCAAGATAGAAACAGACAACAGAGTTCACAGGAAAATACAGCAAAATTTTAGCCATCTATAAAAAGACCCATTTTATTATTTTATTTTATTATGGTATTTTAGTATTATTTTAATGTCAATATTAAAAATATGATTTTAAAAATTCTTGCATGGTAGATATTGCACTGTGTGATATTGGTACCGAATGCATTAACAAGTTAATAATAAGAAATTCCTCTGTCTGTTATTCTAACAAGGCTTTAACTCATTAGCAGCATCCTTGTTAAAATAGTGGAAAAGAAATTTGTAGTACACCAATAATATCACAAAGCATAACATCAACCCAAATGGGTTTTTTAGATGTTATATTTTTCCAAAACTGGACTTTGGATACATGAATGAGAATACTGCTACCACCCGATACTTACCACTACCGCCGGGCAAATTTAGCCAAAACTAGCGGCTTTAGTTTTTAGCGGTATTCCGGCGGTACTAAAAACACGATCAGTGTATACTGCTGAAATACCACCGAGATATGGGCGGTGGTGGTAAATATGGAATTTCTAGCCCAAAGTGTTTTTATTCAATACCATGAGCTATCTGGTAATTATTATATGAAAAAATAGGTCACGGCTTATCTTTCGAACAGCTGAATTTTGCTTATGCATTATTGAACTAAATATATGGTCCATAGCAGTGGCAGTGGGAGCACTGCACTTTGTACTTGCAATGACACTTAACCTGACGCAATGATTACAAGGTTGTAAATCTGTGGCGATGAGCAGGGTTACCCTATTAGGCACTGCAAGTTACCCCCCCACACAAGACGGCAATGCAAAATGCCTGAAAGGAGAAGGCAGCCAGGCTTAACGCAGTGAACCAAACCTGCAAACCCCAGGAGAAGGTGATATACTTTAAGGAACTTGGCAAGGAAAAATTATCCAACCGTACTATGTAGCAAATAGACTGCATGCTATAAAATGTTGCCTCTCAGCTAGGTCACTTTTACTGTTTGTCCATACCAAGCCCTCACACAACCTTACAGGTCTTTCATTGCAACTCTTGGATACCTAGGATGTAGGTTCAAGCTGCAATATACACTTGAATGCCTTGCACACTCACTTTCTCCAAGAGCTTCATACATGAAAGCATTCCAACACAAACATGGTCATTTAACAATGGCTCCAGGTTGAGCATATGGTAATCATGAGTAATTCCTGGTAGTTTAGAAGATTTAGCTGAACAATTACATTAAGCAGCTGTGTTATTCAATGGGAAAAAAGATGAGAGTGCTGTTTGATACATGTCTCTGACAGGCACATTAACTCATATTGTAGTGTTAGCCAGGAATAAGCCATAGGCTTAACTGAGAGCAGTGCTAATCTTGCTAAATACTGCAGTGTTGACCCTATGTTGGTGGCAGGGTGCTTGCTGCAGATTGAAGAGCTCCGTAACTGGCTCCCTGCTGATTCATTGAGGCAGTTAATTTTGGTCATTGGCAAGATAGGTGTGTCAAGAGCTGCAAATATGATTTAGTATGTGCCAATCTCCTTCTTACCACTTCATTAATCTTGTAGCACCTCAATCATGACATGCTGTATATGAAACAATTTTTAAAACTCGATTTATCTCAAGAAGTGAAATATGGACTATCCAGGGAAAAACAGTTCACTTGATCAACACCTCATCCATTAGCCGAAACATTCACACCCTAAACGATCAGCGTATCATAGTTGCGGTGCTTACTAGCTGCAGGATGCATTGCAGCAACTTGTCAAAGCTTTTTCAGCTCTCCCTCCCAAACCCATAATCTCAGCCACTTAGAAGAACAAGGGCAGCATGTTACCCTCCAAGTCACACACCATCTTGACTTAGACATATATCACCATCTCTTGAATTCTGGAACTCCTTCCTTAACAGCACAGTGGGAGCATCTTCACTACAAAAACTGCAGCGGTTCAAAAAGACCCACCACCACCTTCACAGAGCAACTAGGGACGGGCAATAAATGCTGTCCTTGCCAGATTTGCTCACATCCTAAGAGAGAATATTTAAAAAAATGTACCACAAGAAATTAATAATAAATTCAGAAATATAGAAATAGTGGGCCAAGTTATGATATATCTCCTTAAATGTTTGCCACTGCTTTTCGACAGTATTACACATTAATATATAATAAAAACCAAGTTATTATTTAAATGGGGAGAGATTACAAAATGCTGCGGTATATAGGGATCTGGGGGTCCTTGTACATGAAACACAAAAAGTTAGCATGCAGGTACAACAAGTAATTAGGAAGGCAAATGGAATGTTGGCCGTTATTGTAAGGGGGATGGAGTATAAAAATAGGGATGTCCTGCTACAACTCTACAGGGTATTGGTAAGACCATACCTGGAGTACTGCGTACAGTTTTGGTCTCCTTATTTAAGGAGGGATATACTTGCATTGGAGGCAGTTGATTCCTTAGATGAAGGGGTTGTCTTATGAAGAAAGGTTGAGCAGGTTGGGCCTATAATTGGAGTTCAGAAGAATGAGAGGTGATCTTATTGAAACGTATAGGATTCTGAGGGGGCTTGAGAGGGTAAATGCAGAGAGGATGATTCCCCTCATGGGGGAATCTAGAACTAGGGGGCATAGTTTCAGAATAAGGGGTCGCCCATTTAAAACAGAAATGAGGAGGAATTTCTTCTTTCAGAGGGTTGTGAATCTTTGGAATTCTCTACCCCAGAGAGATGTGGAGGCTGGGACATTGAATATATTTAAGGTGGAGATAGACAGATTTTTGAATGATAAGAGAGTGAAGGGTTATGGGGAGCGGGCGGGAAAGTGGAGCCAGCCATGGTCTTATTGAATGGTGGAGCAGGCTCTGGGGGCCGAATGCCCTACTTTTCTCCCAGTTCTTATGTTCTTATGTTATGAAAATTGGGCCTCACTGGGTGCGTATGAAGTGTGCACGGATGCGGTGAGGCCTTGGAAATGCCGGTTCTTGGGGCGCGATGTGCATGTGCCAAAAAACGGCTTTTCCGATCTGCCAAAATTTCTTCAGGCATATTCTGCGCAACCCCGCAGGAAGGACATCCACGCGGCAAAGATTGGGTTATTTGCCCAACTCATGCCCAGCGAATGTCCTTCAAACTTTTACGCCTGGTAAAAGCAGGCGCATAGCTTACTTTTACCAGTGTAGCTCTTTTAAAACCTAGAAAAATTAAATTTAATCATTCATTTTTATGTTTAAAAACCCTGTCCATTAAGATAAATTAATTTTAACCCTATTAAACACATTAAAAAATCCCCAAATGTTATTTTTTTCTAAAACATTTAATTACATTTAATTTTAAATATGTGAGGTGTTTTTTTAATTTATTGTGCTGTGTTTCTTGTTTTTGGGGTTATTCTCATTGATAGTAATAGGAACTCATACAAATAGAGTTCCCATTATTATCAATGAGAATACTGCATAGTGATTGGTGGTCCAGGCCCACGTGATTGCAACATAGACGTCCATACATGGACGACAGATCCCTGTACGCTGCGCAGCGAATAAAGGCCTCAGACCTGAATCCTATGTTTCTCCAGGACTAACCGATAGTTTCTGTTGTGGAAAAAGAGTCAGACTGAACACTGTGAGCTCAAAGTAAAGTGTGACCTTAGTCTTTTATTGCAGGTCTCCAGAGTGCCCCTCCAACCTGTGAAGCCTCCTGAAATACCTGTGCTCCCAAGGGATTATGGGATCCCTTGTGACTCCAGGGGATGAGCCCTCTGGTGGCTGTACAGAGTAAATACAAGTTTACATATAATGCAACACTTCCCCCCCCAAAGTCAATACTATAACGATTTACAATGTGAGTCGATCTGGGGCTCCTCTTGCCCTGGTTGATCGTCTCGTTGTGAAAGCTGGTGTTGTTGAATCATTTGTTGGGCCCTCGCTGGGCTGCTGGGCTGCCTGGTGTGTTGGGCCCTGCTGGGCTACTGTGGAAGATGGGTTCTGCATCGTGGTCAACTGTGATGCCGGTTGCCACTGGTGTGTATGTTGGGGGATCAAAAAAGGTAGGGTCCAAGGTAGGTTGCTCAGGATAGTCTGTGAATCTGAGTTTGATTTGGTCCAAGTGTTTCCAGTGAATGAGTCCATTTGAAGGTTTGACTCGAAACACCCTGCTCCCTTCTTTGGCCACGACAGTGCCGGGAAGCCACTTGGGACCTTGTCCATAATTTAATACAAATACAGGATCATTGATTTCAATCTCGCATGACACATTTGCGCTATCATGGTGTGCAATTTGTTGAAGCCGCCTGCTCTCTACCTGTTCATGTAGATCAGGGTGAACTAACGAGAGCCTTGTCTTAAGTGCTCTTTTCATGAGCAGTTCAGCAGGAGTGATCCCAGTGAGTGGGGTCTCATGCGGTAGCTAAGCAAGACTCGGGATCGGCGAGTCTGCAGTGAGCCTTCAGTTACCCTCTTCAAGCCTTGCTTGATGGTTTGCACTGCCCTCTCTGCCTGACCATTGGGCGCTGGTTTAAACAGGGCAGATGTGACATGTTTGATCCCGTTACGGGTCATGAATTCTTTGAACTCAGCACTGGTAAAACATGGCCCGTTGTCGCTCACCAGGACATCTGGTAGGCCGTGTGTGGCAAACATGGCCCGCAGGCTTTAAGTCGTGGCAGCGGACGTGCTAGCCGACATTATCTCACATTTAATCTACTTGGAGTACGCGTCTACAACCACAAGGAACATTTTACCCAAGAACGGGCCTACATAGTCGACGTGTACCCTAGACCACGGTTTGGAGGGCCAAGACCATAAACTTAGCGGTGCCTCCCTGGGTGCATTGCTTAACTGCAAGCATGTATTACATCTGTGAACGCAGGACTCTAAGTCCGCATCGATACCAGGCCACCACACGTGGGATCTGGCTATCGCTTGGGTGGGTACTGTGGAGGTCATTGATGAAGATGTCTCTGCCCTTCTTGGAAACCACTACTCGATTTCCTCACAGAAGGCAGTCTGCCTGTATAGACATTTCATCTTTGCGCTGCTGGAAAGGCTTTATCTCTTCCTGCATTTCCACTAGCACACAGCTTTTGACTCGAGATAATAAGGGGTCCTGGCTTGTCCACATTTTGATCGGCCGAACACTGACGGGTGATTGCTCACTCTCAAATGCTTCCATAACCATGGCTAGATCTGCGGGCTGCGCCATTTCCACCCCATGATGGGCAATGGCAGCCTACTGAGAGCATCGGCGCAGTTTTCTGTGCCTGGCCTGTAGCAGATGGCGTAGTTGTATGCGGACAACGTGGGCGCCCATCTCTGGATGCGGGCTGATGCATTGGTATTTATCCCTTTACTCTCGGAGAACAGGGATAGAAGTGGCTTATGGTCAGTTTCCAATTTGAATTTTAGCTCAAACAGGTATTGATGCATTTTCTTTACCCCATAGACACACGCTAACGTTTCTTTCTCAATCATGCTGTAGGCTCTCTCAGCCTTAGACAGACTCCTGGATGCATAAGCAACCGGTTGCAATCTCCCGAAATCATTAGCTTGTTGCAATACACACCCAACGCCATATGACGATGCATCACATGCTAGTACCAAACGTTTACATGGATCATACAACACAAGCAATTTGTTTGAACATAACAATTTTCTAGCTTTTACAAGGACATTTTCTTGGCTTTTGCCCCAAACCCATTCGTCCCCTTTTCGTAGTAAGACATGTAGTGGTTCTAGCAGGGTGCTGAGACCCGGTAAGAAGTTACCAAAGTAGTTCAAGAGTCCCAGAAACGACCGCAGCTCTGTCACGTTCTGTGGCCTCGGTGCATTCTCGATTGCCTCCGACTTCGCGTTAGTGGGCCTGATATTGTCCGCCACAGTCCTCCTTCCCAGGAACTCCACTTCAGGCGGCAGGAAAACGCACTTTGAGCATTTTAACCTGAGCCCCACGCGGTTGAGTCGACTGAGAACCTCCTCCAGGTTCTGCAGATACTCGACTGTGTTCCAACCTGTGACCAAGATATCATCCTGGAAGACCACGGTGTGCGGGACCGACTTCAGTAAACTTTGCATGTTTCTCTGGAATGTCGCCGCCGCCGATCGGATTCCAAATGGGCATCTGTTATAAACAAAAAGAACTTTGTGCGTGTTGATGCAGGTAAGGGCCTTCGATGATTCCTCCATTTCCTGCGTCATGTAGGCTGAAATCAAATCCAGCTTCGTGAACGTCTTTCCTCCCGCCAGCGTTGCAAAGAGGTCGTTGGCCTTTGGTAGTGCGTATTGGTCCTGCAGGGAGAAACGATTGATCATTACTTTGTAATTGCTACAAATTATGATGGTGCCGTCTCCCTTGAGGACTGGGACAATAGGACTGTCTCACTCGTTGAACTCGATCGGGGAAATTATGTCCTCTCTTTGCAGCCGGTCTAGCTCGAACTCTACCCTTTCTCTCATCATGTATGGTACTGCTCTCGCCTTGTGATGGACGGGTCGCGCCCCCGGAATTAGGTGGATCTGCACTTTTGCTCCTTAGAATTTCCCGATGCCTGGTTCGAACAGCGAAGGAAATTTGTTTAAGACCTGGGCACACGAAGTGTCGTCAGCGGGCGATAGCGTTTGGATGTCATCCCAGTTCCAGTGTATCTTTCCCAGCCAGCTCCTGCCGAGCAGCGTGGGACCATCGCCCGGTACCACCCAGAGTGGTAACTTGTGCACCGCTCCATCATAGGAGACCTTTACGGTAACACTGCCGATTACAGGAATCAGTTCTTTTGTGTAAGTTCTTAGTTTCTTGCGAACTGGAGTTAAGACTGGCCTTGAGGCCTTGTTGCTCCACAACCTTTCGAAAGTCTTTTTGCCCATGATGGACTGGCTCGCGCCCGTGTCCAGCTCCATTGACACCAGGAGTCCATTTAGTTCAACATTCAGCATTATCGGGGGACAATTCGTGGTGAATGTGTGCACCCCATGTACCTCTGCCTCCTCGATCTGAGGCTCTGTTTCGTCGTGATCCTCCGTTGATCTGTCCTCCTCTGCAACATGGTGGTTTGCAGGTTTAACAAGCTTTGCAGCTCGCCTGCACATGCGTTGGAGGTGTCCCATTGTTCCACAGCCCTTGCAAACATACTCTTTGAATCGGCATGAATGGAAACGATGATCACCTCCGCAGCACCAACAAGGCATTAATGGCCTTGCATTCATCACCCTTGATGGTGAACTCTGAGACATCTGCAGTCGTGTAACTGCAGGCATGTGTGACCTGCCCTGTACGTTACGATTTGAAAACAACATCACTTTGTTCACAGTACTTGTAGCAGCACTTATGTGTTAAGAGATTTGCTTCGTATTGTCACTGGTGGCAATGAATGCTTGGGCTATCGCTATGGCCTTACGCAAGATTGGGGTCTCTGCAGTCAAAAGTTTGTGAAGTATGGTTTCGTGGCCAATGCCAGGTACGAAAAGTCTCTCAGCATGTGCTCCAAATGTCCTTTAAAGTCGCAATGGCCTGCAAGATGTCTTAGCTCGGTGACATAACTCGCCAATTCCTGGCCTTCAGACCTTTCGTAGGTGTAGAATCGGTACCTCGCCATCAGGACACTTTCCTTCAGGTTCAAATACTGTCGGACCAGTGTGCACAAATTGTCGTACGATTTCTCCGTGGGTTTCGCTGGAGTGAGCAGGTTCTTCATGAGGCCATATGTTGGTGCCCCACAGAAGGTGAGGAGGATCTCCATTCGTTTGGCAACGCTCTCTGCCTCATCTAGCTCATTGGCCACGAAGTATTGGTCGAGTCGCTCCACAAAAGTTTCCCAATCATCTCCCTCCGAGAATTTCTCCAGGATGCCCACTGTTTTCTGCATCTTTGGGTTCGCTGTCTGTATCTCGTCGCCAGTTGTTGTGTATGGAGAAAGAATCAGACTGAACACTGTGAGCTCAAAGTAAAGTGTGACCTTAGTCTTTTATTGCAGGTCTCCAGAGTGCCTCTCCAACCTGTGAAGCCTCCTTAAATACCTGTGCTTCCAAGGGATTATGGGATCCCTTGGGAGTCCAGGGGATGAACCCTCTGGTGGCTGTACAGAATAAATACAAGTTTACATATAAAACAGTTTCGTAGATTTTTTTGAGATCGGATGCGTTCGTATGAAGGAAGCCTCTGACCGCAATTTTCCCCCCAGTGTCTAGTGTACAAAATGCAGCAATTACAAAATTGTAACCCAGAGGAAATGGGTGTAGACTCTACTTTTCTGATTTTGTGATCCACCGTGCACATGATACAGCTGCTATCTTGGTGCACAGTATTGTAGATTATATCTCAGCCTTGCAGCACTGAGGGAGGCATATTTGGAATGATACGTTAAAACCAAGGCTCCATCTGTTTCGCAGATGGATGTAGATAGTCCAATGGCACTATTTGAAAAGAGCAGGGGAGTTCTCTCCAATATTTGTGTCTTGGCCAATATTTATCCTTGTTAGAAATAATCTCTTTACGGCTATCTCTGGTCACTTTAAATAATCAGGTTCGAGTGCAAACCAATATGATGGATAATCAGAATTTAAGACGGAATATATGACCTTAACAATAGTTCAAATTGATCTGATCGGACAGACGGTTGACACACGTGAGCAATTTTGATATTCCTTTTGTCTAGGGTTTCCTTCACTCTCTCTCTCTCTCTCTCTTTCTTCCTCCTTCTCTCTTTTTATTTCTTCCCTCTGTGAGTACAAGCTTCCAGGAGGTCACTTTTAACCTATTTTTAGGGGTGGGCCTGAACTGAAATATTGACAAGACCTTTTGACCTATAGGGGTTCTCCTAAAAACTTGCTATCCGATACCGTATCGTGTTCTTTGTCTCGATTCTTGTTTCAAGAACCCGCCTTATAGATGTCCTCCGATTTTGGTCACGTCATCATTTATACCTTCTCGAAGATGCTTTTCTGTGGAATTCCTTTCACTTCTCTCTCTCGCTATTCTCTCGGGTACAATAAATACAAAGCCTTGTCCTCTATCCTTTGAACTTATGAAGCCAAACCAGAACTTTCTCACCTTAACCGGTTATCAACTTCTTTACGACATAGCAAACTGCCTGTGTTTATGCTAATTCCTACAAACTTCCTTCCATTCTAAGTCTTTCCATACAAATTGTTTTAAAGATACATAAACAAACTGAAGCTTTAACTTGAAAACCACAGATAATTAGCATTTCTAAGCATTCTCTATCATTCTAAGGAGACACCTCGTCTCCAGTTCAAAACAACGATTTCAAACACAGCATCCATATCAGTTTTATATATTTTTAGGCATCTTTAGTTTCTAACAGTCCCTTGAGAGAGCGAGAAAACACTATTTCAATATTTTATTTACGAACCTCTACAAAGCACGTCAACCCTAGATTATTGATTCGACGGTTCAATTGGCATCTCAAATAACATGATATTATAATTAGAAATATTAAGACCAGGCATTGAGCAATTAATAGGGCTGCTGATATCATTCGTGCCCAAGGATGCTGACTAGCATTATAGGTTACTTCCCAGCACTTGTGGTCCCACATTGCTTTCTCAATTTGGACATTGTATTGCTGCATCTTAACCAAGTGTTCCTGGGAGGTATTACTTCTTTCAATAATAGACTTTAAACTGAGAGATAGTGGTGGAATTGGATGTCTGAATTTTACCACCGCCTCTAGGGCCTCCTGACAGCTTGTAGCCCGGGGAGGGGGAGGGGGAGAGAGAGCCGATCTTACGGCTTGTAGCCCAGGGAGGGGTGGGGGGGAGAGAGAGGTCACATGACTCGGGGGGGTTATGGGATCCCTTGGGACTCCAGGGAATGAGCCCTCTAGTGGCTGTACAGAGTAAATACAAGTCCACATATATAACAACATTCCCCCCCCAAAGTCAATAGTGTAACTATTTACAATGTGAGTCGATGTGGGGCCCTTCTTGCCCTGATTGATTATCTCGGTGTGAAAGCTGGTGTTGTTGAATTATTTGTTGGGCCCTCGCTGGGCTGCCGTGCAGCTGGCCTTGCTGGGCTGCTTGGTGTGTTGGGACCTGCAGGGCTGCTGTGGATGATGGGTTCTGCTTCGTGGTCAACTGTGGTGTTGGTTGCCACTGGTGTGTGTGTTGGGGGATCAAAAAAGGTATGGTCCAAGGTGGATTGCTCAGGGTAGTCCGTGAATCTGAGTTTGATTTGGTCCAAGTGTTTCCGGTGAACGAGTCCATTTGAAAGTTTGACCAGAAAAACCCTGCTCCCCTCTTTGGTCACGACAGTGCCAGGAAGCCACTTGGGACCTTTTCCATAATTTAATACAAATACAGGATCATTGATTTCAATCTCGCGTGACACATTTGCACTATCATTGTATGCACTTTGTTGAAGCCGCCTGCTCCCTACCTGTTCATGTCGATCAGGGTGAACTAACAGAGCCTTGTCTTAAGTGCTCTTTTCATGAGCAGTTCAGCAGGTGGGATCCCAGTGAGTGAGTGGGGTCTCGTGCAGTAGCTAAGCAGGACTCGGGATAGGCGAGTCTGCAGTGAGCCTTCAGTTACCTTCTTCAAGCCTTGCTTGATAGTTTGCACTGCTCTCTCTGCCTGATCATTGGACGCTGGTTTAAACGGGGCAGATGTGACATGTTTGATCCCGTTACGGGTCATGAATTCTTTGAACTCAGCACTGGTAAAACATGGCCCTTTGTCGCTCACCAGGACATCGGGTAAGCCGTGTGTGGCAAACATGACCCGCAGGCTTTCAGTGGTGGCAGCGGACGTGCTAGCCAACACTATCTCACATTCAATCCACTTGGAGTACGCGTCTACAACCACAAGGAACATTTTACCCAAGAACGGGCCTGCATAGTCGACGTGTACCCTAGACCACGGTTTGGAGGGCCAAGACCATAAACTTAGCGGCGCCTCCCTGGGTACATTGCTTAACTGCAAACATGTATTACATCTGTGAACGCAGGACTCTGAGTCCGCATTGATACCGGGCCACCACACGTGGGATCTGGCTATCGCTTTCATCATTACGATGCCTGGGTGGGTATTCTGGAAGTCATTGATGAAGGTGTCTCTGCCCTTCTTGGGGACCACTACTCGATTTCCCCACAGAAGGCAGTCTGCCTGCATAGACATTTCATCTTTGCGCAGCTGGAACGGTTTTATCTCTTCCTGCATTTCCACTGGGACACTGGACCAGCTCCCGTGAAGCACACAGCTTTTGACGAGAGATAATAAGGGGTCCTGGCTTGTCCACGTTTTGATCTGCCGAGCAGTGACGGATGATTGCTCACTCTCAAATGCTTCCATAACCGTGGCTAGATCTGCAGGCTGCGCCATTTCCACCTCCGTGGTGGGCAATGACAGCCTACTGAGAGCATCGGCGCAGTTTTCTGTGCCAGGCCTGTGGGGGATGGTGTAGTTGTATGCGGACAACGTGAGTGCCCTTCTCTAGATGGGGGCCGATGCGTTGGTATTTCTCCCTTTACTCTCGGAAAAACTGGGATATAAGTGGCTTATGGTCAGTTTCCAATTCAAATTTTAGCCCAAACAGGTATTGTTGCATTTTCTTTACCCCATAAACACACGCTAATGCTTCTTTTTCAATCATGCTGTAGGCTCTCTCGGCCTTAAACAGATTCCTGGATGCATAAGCAACCGGTTGCAGTTTCCCGAAATCATTAGATTGTTGCAATATACACCCAACGCCATATGATGACGCATCACATGCTAGTACCAAACGCTTACATGGATCATAGAATACAAGCAATTTGTTTGAGCATAACAATTTTCTCGCTTTTACAAAGGCATTTTCTTGTTTTTTTCCCCAAACCCATTTGCCCCCATTTTGTAGTAAGACATGTAGTGGTTCGAGCAGAGTGCTGAGACCCGGTAAGAAGTTACCAAAGTAGTTCAAGAATCCCAGAAACGACTGCAGCTCCATCACATTCTGTGGCCTCGGTGCGTTCTTGATTGCCTCCATCTTCGTGTTGGTGGGCCTGATGCCGTCTGCCGCAATCTTCCTTCCCAGGAACTCCACTTCAGGTGCCAGGAAAATGCTCTATGAGCCCCACGCGGTTGAGTCAACTAAGAACCTCCTCCAGGTGGTGCTCGACTGTGTTCCGACCTGTGACCAAGATGTCGTCCTGGAAGACCACAGTGTGCGGGACCGACTTCAGTAAATTTTCCATAGTCCTCTGGAATATCGCTGCCGCTGATCGGATTCCAAACAGTCATCTGTTATTAACAAAAAGACCTTTGTGCGTGTTGATGCAGGTGAGGGCCTTCGATGATTCCTCCATTTCCTGCGTCATGTAGGCTGAAGTTAGATCCAGCTTCGTGAACGACTTTCCTCCTGCCAGCATTGCAAAGAGGTCATCGGCTTTTGGTAGTGGGTATTGGTCCTGCAGGGCAAAACGATTGATAGTTACTTTGTAATTGCCACAGATTCTGACGGTGCCGTCTCCCTTGAGGACTGGGACAATAGGACTGGCCCACTCGCTGCACTCGATCGGTGAAATTATGCCCTCTTGTTGCAGCCGGTCTAGCTCAAACTTTACCCTTTCTCTCTTCATGTATGGTACTGCTCTCACCTTGTGATGGATGGGTCGCGCCTCCGGAATGAGGTGGATCAGCACTTTTGCTCCTTGGAATTTCCTGATGCCTGGTTCGAACAGCGAAGGAAATTTGTTTAAGACCTGGGCACACGAAGTGTCGTCGATGGGCGATAGCGCTCGTACATCGTCCCAGTTCCAGCATATCTTTCCCAGCCAGCTCCTGTCGAGCAGCATGGGACCATCCGCTGCTGCACCGCTCCATCGTAGGAGATCTTTACGGTAGCACTGCCGATTACAGGAATCAGTTCTTTCGTGTAAGTTCTTAGTCTCGTGCGAACTGGAGTTAAGACTGGCCTTGAGGCCTTGTTGCACCACAACCTTTTGAAAGTCTTTTTGCCCATGATGGACTGGCTCGCGCCCATGTCCAGCTCCATTGACACCGGGAGTCCATTTAGTTCAACATTCAGCATTATCGGGGAACAATTCATGGTGAATGTGTGCACCCCATGTACCTCTGCCTCCTCTATCTGAGGCTCTGGTTCATAGTGATCCTCCGTGGATCTGTCCTCCTCTGCCATGTGATGGTTTGCAGGTTTAACAGGCTTAGCAGCTCGCCTGCACACTCGTTGGAGGTGTTCCATTGTTGATCACCCCCGCAGTGCCAACAAGGTATTAATGGCCTTTCATTCATCACCCTTGAAGGTGGACTCTAAGACATCTGCGGACGTGTAGCTGCAGGTATGTGTGACTTGCCCTGTACGTTACGACTCGAAAACATCATCACTTTGTTCACAGTATTTGTAGCAGCACTTGTGTGCTGAGAGATTTGCTTCGTATTGTCACTGGTGGCAATGAACGCCTGGGCTATCTCTATGGTCTTGCTCAAGGTTACGGTCTCTACAGTCAAAAGCTTGCGAAGAATGGTTTCGTGGCCAATGCCAAGTATGAAAAAGTCTCTGACCATGTGCTCCAAATGTCCATCAAATTTGTAATGTCCTGCAAGGCGTCTCAGCTCGGCGACATAACTCTCCACTTCCTGGCCTTCAGACCTTTTATAGGTGTAGAACCGGTACCTCGCCATCAGAACGCTTCCCTTCAGGTTCAAATGCTCTCGGACCAGTGTGCACAAATCGTCGTATGATTTCTCTGCGGGTTTCGCTGGAGTGAGCAGATTCTTCATGAGGCCATACGTTGGTGCCCCACAGACGGTGAGGAGGATCACACTAATTTGGCAGCTTCCCCATCTAGCTCGTTGGCCACGAAGAATTGGTCAAATCGCTCCACAAAAGTTTCCCAATCATCTCCCTCCGAAAATTTCTCCAGGATGCCCACTGTTCTCTGCATCTTTGGGTTCGCTATCTGTATCTTGTCGCCAGTTGTTGTGTATGGAGAAAGATTCAGACTGAACACTGTGAACTCAAAGTAAAGTGTGACCTTAGTCTTTTATTGCAAGTCTCCAGAGTGCCTCTCCAATCTGTGAAGCCTTCTTAAATACCTGTGCTCCCAAGGGATTATGGGATCCCTTGGGACTCCGGGGAATGAGCCCTCTGGCTGTACATAGTAAATACAAGTCCACATATATAACAGGTGTCTTTCTGCTGGGTGGGACATATATAGCTGGTCACATTTACAATTGCATTGAATAAATGAAAACATTACTTACACTAACTACTTGACCAAGGTCCTGCCATTTCTTTTTACACTGGCTTCCAGATCTCGTGGTGTTCACCACTACGCAGTAATCTTCTGCAACTTGGTTCCAGCATTCCTTCATTTCTTTTGGTGGAATTTTTATGTGACCTCTGCTGGTGTCCAGCTCCCGCTATCTGTTCTCAATCACAGTAACTAGTGCCTCCATTTCTTCCAGTGAGAAATTCTTGGTCCTTGCTCCGCGTTGCATCTTGTATTGCTGCAGCTGTGATTTTCCCAATGCTCTCACTGCACTCCTTCTCACACACACAATTGGCTCTTTAAAAATGGCCGATTGCCAAATCCGAGCTGGACTGAGCCTGTGCGTCCATTGGAACCACGTCAAAAACATACCTTTTTTTTCCCGCGCATGCACAGAATGCACGGCATTGTTTTTTGGCGCAGACAGCAGGCTCCATCCCCCGAGGCTGCGCGCCACCAAATTCGAATTATAGATCAGGGAAACTTTGGCAAAATATTTCTGGTGCATTTCAGGTCTAGAAAACCTGGCGTAACTCTGGCAATATGCCAGAAAACGGGCTTGGGGAAAATTGAGCCCTTCAATTCTAACTCAAGGTGACAGTGAAGGAAATCACCCCAGTCACTTGTTAGGGCAACTGTGTTTTCCCCCCATTTTATTTGCCCCAGGTCTTCAGCCAGTGCTTTGCACTCCGGCGGGGTTAAACTTCTACTGGTAGTAGATATTTCCTCATTTGGAGGTAGGTTGTAGGCTACACAGGAGGCGCCATTATCAAATTCATCTTCCGAGAGGGTAGGGTCCCCAAATCGTGTGGTAGTAGTGATTATATTAACCTGCGTTGTTTCTACAGGGCAGTGGGCATAGTGACTATATCCTACTTGGTTTCTACGGGGCAGTGGGCATAGTGACTATATCCTACTTGGTTTCTACGGGGCAGTGGGCATAGTGACTATATCCTACTTGGTTTCTACCGGGGCAGTGGGTGTAGTGACTATATCCTACTTGGTTTCTACTGGGGCAGTTTGCCCTGGATAGGAAGGGGGATGCGCAGAGATTGAAGGACTATTTTGAAAGATGAGGTTATTATTGTACTAGGTTTTTCTTGTTACATCATCCCAATTAATAATGGCATTCGCGGGTTTAAGGCAACTGATGGCTGCATTAGTTGCCGTTTGTCACCCCAGTTTTCTCTTCAGTTCCATGATTGGTAATTCGCATTGAGCATGGTCGCGCTTGCCACAGTGGGTCTCTCGAGTAATTCTCTCAGGGCCCCTCTGGCGTCCTCAAGTTGTGAGATTGGAGCTCGATTTTCGGCTTTCTCCGTTTCGGGGCAAAAACCTAACAGATATGTGAAAATGACCATTTTTGCTCCGTTAGCGATTTAAGGTCTAACTTTTGACACTTGAGGTTTGCACCAGGGAGGTGTTGCACTATTATTCGGGGCGCAAAAACACGAACCTCGCCAACTTTAGTGCGGGACCAGGAGCATTGCGAGAGAGGCCTTGGGAAGGGGAAAAAAATTCCAAAAAACAATCTGAAAAAATTACCAAGACCTTTACCTAACAAATTGCTGCAAAAAATAAAAAAATAAGAACTTTAACTTACCTTTTTTTTTAGATTTTCCAACTTACTGCTGCCAACAGAGCTGCACCACTAGTTTTTGCCGAGCGGTCTTCGGGGTGCAGCGTACCGGGTGAGTGCTGAAACTCGGACGGTAATGCAATCCGAGTCGTTACACGTCCGCCGCAGCTCTCCCCTGCGCCGCAAAAAAAAGGATCGCGACCGGGCTTAGCGACCAGGTTTTTGCCGCAGAGGGTCAAAAGGTGGCGAAAACCCGGTTGCAAACCACTCGAAAATCCAGCCGCATGGATTCATTTTTAATTTCTAAAGCCTTGTTATCCTCATAGACCTGATGGTGGCGTCTTGAAGCAAGTCGTGCTTCATCTGCCAAAGCTTGCTCTTGACATAAAAGCGCACAGGTTGTGTCACGTCTGTTCTGCCTGTCCTGTAACTCGCTTGCAAGCTGTGCAATTCTCTCTTCCAGGAGTACAACTTTTGCCTCCCAAGCGAGTGGCACATAAGTGAGCTGCATATGTCAGCCGAACTTTACATTTCTTCACATCTACCTGGGACGCTATCTCACCCCAAATCTCAGAGTAACTCTTCTCACACTTCTCGTCACCCTGCACTATCCCAATTACTGCTTGTGCCCCCGGGGTCCTTAACTTATCTGAGAGGCTGTTCACAACTTTGTCTCTAAGATACGCAGCTGCCATCTCGATAACAATTCCTGGTATTTCTATAAACTGAAACCATCCTCAAATCTTTTTGATGACAATAACCCTTTTGCACTCCTGGCTCGGCTCGCCACCTTTAGAAATAACCTCTTTACGGCTATCTCTGATCACTTTAAATAATCAGGTTCGAGTGCAAACCAATATGGTGGATTTATGGTGTTTAAGAAGAGTTTAAGACGGAATATAACACATTAGTTCTACAGTAAAAACATACAACCATAACAATAGTTGAAATCGATCCGATTGGACAGACGGTTGACACATGTGAGCAATTCTGTTATTCCTTTCGTATAGGGCTTCCTTCACTCTCTCCCTCTCTCACTCTTTCTCTCTCTCTCTTTCTTCCTTTTCTCTTTTTCTTTCTTCCGTCTGTGAGTACAAGCTTCCAGGAGGTCACTTTTAACCTATTTTTAGAGGTGGACCTGAACCGGAATATTGACAAGATCTTTTGACCTATAGAGGTTCCCCTAAAAACTTGCTATCCAATACCGTATCGTGTTCTTTGTCTCGATTCTTGTTTCAAGAACCTGCCTTATAGATGTCTTCTGATTTTGGTCACATGTCATTGTTTAATTTCATGAGCTGATGGGTGGATTGACACTTACTCATAGAGTTGATGGGGGGAGGAAGAAAGATCAAAGGAAAATAATCCCCAGGCAGCTCTCATACATCCCACTGATTGGTTAAGAGTGACATTGAAGAAGGTTTTTCAGCAGACCACCAGACATCCTTTTCATAAGGGATTGTCACTGCACATCATGGGACCCAATTGGGAAAGCAGAAAAATAGGAGTCAATTTTCCACATGGCCGATTTTTGGCACAGTTGTAGAGGTACGTCTGATTTTTTTGTGGCCTACTGTGCCAAAAAAAGTTCCAAGTTTCACCAGCATAACCTCTCATTTTGTAGCGGCGCAGATTGTCTTTAAACTCTGTGGGTGGAGCTTAAGGTCTGCACCAAAAAACTGAGGTTGCCAGGGTAACGAGGGACACACTGAAGGGCTGAGGCTGCAAAGTGAAACATAAAAGATGCAGCAAGACAGATTCAGGTTCATATTACCATTGCCAAGATCTCTTCACTTCTGTTCATTGGAAGATTGTAGTGAAACTATCATACACTGCAATATTTATTTATTTAATTTAAGATGAAACAGGCCTAATAAAATGAAAGTAATTCCACACACAATCACGCATTAGGCTACCACTTTTTTGAAGACCCACAGTGCCGCTGCTATCCCAGGCCGAAAGGCCCCCTGCCACCCACTCCCCCTGTACTGCTGCTATCCTGGGCCGAATAGCCCTCCCACCCCCTGCCGGTGCCATTCCTATCCCAGGCCGAAAGCCCTCCCCCCGCCCCAGGTGCCGGTGCCGCCCCTATCCGGGGTCGAAAGGCCTCCCCGCCCCTGGTGCCGTGTCTTCAGCTCTGCTAAAACAATGGTGTCAGCTCTGTGCCAATTTTCTTAAGTGTAGGTAAGGTTTTTCAGAACAGTGCACTGTGCCATTTTTTTTTAAATCCTAGTTGGCCAAACTCGCTTAAATGGCCAAAAATGGCGCTGTTGGCAGCCGGCACCCCCATTGACCTCAAAAAATCATGAACTAAAAAAATCGGCCGAAAGTAGTTTAGAATGGCGCAGAAACTTTGGCGAAACTTGTAGATTTTAGTTTGCTCAAAAAAAAACAGCGTAGGCCAAAAAAAACAGCACAGAATGACGAAATTTCAGCCCACAGTTTTAGTGAAGAGCTGTATCTGAAATTTGACTATATGCTTTGATTCTACCGTTATAGTTTATGTTTCCAGGTATGTTGTTATCCATTGCTTCAATATGATTTTTTTTGCACTTAAAAATAATCAAAACGTTGCCATTTCTTGAATACCTTAGTTGATGCTTTGTAAAATGATATGCAACTAAGCCTGCTTTAAAAAAAATTAATTCTTGTGATGTGGGCCTGGGTGACATTTACTGCCCATCCCTAGTTGCCCTGCTAGGTCACTTCAGAGGGTGGTTAGAGGGGTAATTTTAACTTAATCCGCCCATTGGATAACTGACGGGATCGGGTACAATGCTGGTTTTACACCACGCTCGATTTAACTCTCCATAAAAGTCAACGGAGATTAATATTGGGCTGGATGTAAAACAGATGTTTCACCTGAGTTAAGTTAAATTAATCTCATAAGAGTAAACCACGTTGGCATGGGACTGGGGCCACAAACATGCCAGACCAGGTAAGGACGGCAGGTTTCTGCCGTCACAAACCAGTGGGTTTTTACTTATATCCGAAACTAGCTTTTAATTGTCAAACTGCCGTGGTGGGATTTAAACTCTGGATTACTAATCTAATCCAGTAACATAAGCACTATGCTACCATAACCAATCGCTCAGTGAAGTCATGAAATTACTAAATGTTCCAAAGGAAAACATCTGCTGACACTACATATCGCAGTAGACCATTAGTTGACAAGAGTTTGCCTCATCTCCAGAAGCCAGATAATTGACAACAAAGCATTCTTTCACAATTGCAGTTTGCGAGGATATTATTAGATCTTATAAAGAAAGTGAAAATCCTGTAGGATTTATAGTTTTCCCCATATAAGGATTTGCCCAAAATCTGAAAAATGTCTTGTAGGATGTTTAAACTGGGTGCAGTGGTACCTTAGATAGCAAAGGTTTTAATACAATCCTTAATTTGCATGTTAATCGTGGAAGCTACACTTTCAAGCAATTCCTATCTCAGGATAAGGGGTAAGCCATTTAGGACCGAGATGCGGAGGAACTTCTTCACCCAGAGAGTGGTGAACCTGTGGAATTCTCTACCACAGAAAGTTGTTGAGGCCAATTCACTAAATATATTCAAAAAGGAGTTAGATGAGGTCCTTACTACTAGGGTTTCAAGGGGTATGGCGAGAAAGCAGAAATGGGGTACTGAAGTTGCATGTTCAGCCATGAACTCATTGAATGGCGGTGCAGGCTAGAAGGGCCGAATGGCCTACTCCTGCACCTATTTTCTATGTTTCTATGTTTCTAAAACAAATCCTGCAATGATTGAACAGATGTTTTTCACGGGCACAGCTCCCCAGGTTGCAGCTGTCAATTAAAAAAAAAACATTCAATGCTTCAGGAACTCTTGCACATTTGATTAGTTGCTGCTATTGACATGAAAAACCAGATGGCTCTGTTTGAAAGCTCCAGAAGATCACCAAGAATATGTTGTAATATAATGTAGTGAGCAATCCTTGTGAAAATAATTTTGTTAACACCCTTCTGCTAGCAAGGTAACAGATATCCAAATTCTTACATCACAGTGTCTGTAAATTATGCTCCCTGCTATCATTGAACTAGGTTGTAAGGAATCACATAATGTTGACTTGTAGGTTATCAACTCATTCTAAATCATATCAATTGACATTGAATGATGCATTGTCTAGTTCTGTTTCTTTTAAAATGTTCACAACTAACAGTCATGCCAAGTAGAAAGACATGTCATTGCATAGAAAGGTAGATCTTTCATATTATTAATGTTGCATTTTCACACAGTTACTGCAATTTATTATTAACGAAACCTAACACATTATCATATACTTTGTTAGGCTGGATTTTAGGCTTTTATGATTTTGGGGCGATAATGGTGACAGGGCGGGAAAGTTAGCGGCCGGGAATAGTTTGCGCCTCATTCGGTAAGTTTGGGCATCTGTACCCTGCATCGGGGGCGCAGCGCTAAGGGAAGCATTGTACACTAGGATGTGAAACTCCCAAGCTAAAGAGCCGGCCTGAGAGCGCTCCAAGAGACGTCTGGGGCGGTGGAGCGGCGGGTGTGGTGGGGCGGGGTCGGTGAAGAACCTAAAACAAAAAACACAAAAACATTCCCAAAATATTGCCCACGCCACCACAATACAAATCGCTAAAAAAATTTAAAGAAAAAACAATCACACTTACCTTAGGAGTCCATTACTCACCTCTTCACCGACGAGATAATTGGACCGCCCTGATTTTCGAGGCTGTCAGTGCAAGGCCTGCTTCCAGGCGGATGGGTCGGGCAGGAGCTTAAACTCATGCTGGTGTCACAACCAATGGCGTTACACACCGCGCAGCTCTTCTGAGCGGTGCTGCTCGGCGCCGTCGCAAAATCGGACCCGAGGATCGTTGCGGGGTGCTGGAGGCTGACTGCCCACCAAGAAGACCTCACCGTTGCCATTGATACCACTCCAGGGCAAAAAAACGGAGCACAGAAGACCAGAAAATCCAGCCTGGATGACGAATAAGACATCAAACACGATAACATCAAGATAGGCGGTGTTGTAGGCAGTGTAGATGAAAGCATAACATTTCAAAGGGATATTGATAGATTAAGTGAATGGGAAAAACTGTGGCAAATAGATTTCAATGTAAGCAAATGTGATGTCATCCACTTTGGACCTAAAAGAAATAGAACCAGGGTATTTTATAAATGGTGAAAATCTAAAAACAGTGGCGGTCCAAAGAGACTTGGGGGTCCAGATACATAGATCATTAAAATGTTATGAACAGGTACAGAAAATAATTAAAAAGGTTAATGGAATGCTGGCCTTTATATCTTGAGGACTAAAATACAAGGGGGTAGAAGTTATGCTGCAGCTATACAGAACACACCTGAAGTACCGTGAGCTGTCTCAGCACCACACTTTAGGAAGGGTATATTGGCCTTGGAGGGAGTGCAACAGAGGTTTTCCAGAATGGTACCTGGACTTCAAGGGTTAAGTTACGAGGGGAGATTAAATAAATTAGGGCTGTATTCCCTAGAATTTAGGTTAAGGGGTGATCTGATCGAAGTTTTCAGGATATTAAGGAGAACAGATAGGTTAGATAAAGAGAAACTATTTCCTCTGATTGGGGATTATAGGACTTGGGGGCATAGTCTAAAAATTGGAGCCAGACCTTTCAGGAGTGAAATTAGGAAACACTTCTACACACAAAGGGTGGCAGAAGTTTGGAACTCTCTTCTGCAAATGACAATTGATGCTAGATCAAATGTTAATTTTAAATCGGAGATTGATAGCTTTGTGTTAACTGAAGATATTAAGGGATATGGGCCAAAGGCAGGTATATGGGGCTAGATTTTACACTTTTGTGCAGATCGGCCAAAAATGAGCATTATTTCCGGTGGGGCAGTAAAAATGGGTTTTCAGATCGCCGGCTTCTCGCCCATTCTCAAAGCCCCTAATCTCCAGTTTTGTAATTGGGCATTACCGCGAGCGATATGAAATGGGCGGTAGCGTTAAATCTCTCTGACCTTCTGCCGTAAAGTGTCACCGTCCTTAGCAACAGCATGACAATGCTCTATTCCTGTAATTCAGGAGGTCAAAGGTCATCATGACATGCGCAGAAGAGGAGACAGAGAGAGGGAGCTGAAAAGGACTGAAGGCTTGTATAGGTATGGTGTGGCTGCTTTGGGAGGAGGAAGGGAGAGTTTAGAGCTTTAGAGCAAATAGGGAAACAAAAGTTAGCTGTTACCAGCCAGATATTTTCCCAAATTTGGCCTATAATGGAGGGAGAGGGGGAGGTGTCACAGCAGGCTGTGGAGACTGACGTGGAGAGAGCAATGAGCTGGGAGAGGAGCACATTGGAGGGCGCAAAAGAGCGAGAAGGTTCTTGGACGAAGCAAATACCTCCCTCCTGCAGGAAGTCAAGTTACACTGGGGTGATTTGACACAGGGAGGGTGTGGGAAGTCCACCCCAAAGGCCTACCAGAAGATATAGGCTGAGATAGCAGAGGTGGTCTCATCGGCGACCAACGAGGTGCATGAGGGCAACCAATGCCGCAAACAATGAAACGACCTTGTGGGAACGCAAGAGTAAGTATTACATTGATTTACATGTACTTATGTATTTATATAATTTGATTTGTAACAGTCATGAGTGACTATCAGCAGATGTGAAGTCTTGCACTTTTACCGGGAATGTTGTAGTCAAAGCCTGCGATCATGGTGCACATCTTTAGGTAAAGAATGATAATTATCATAATAATCATGATTACTTCTGTCAGTTATGTGTTATCAGTCTCTGTGACAGTGCCTAGCAATGATATCACGCAATGATCTTATGCCATGTTGTCCTGTCACCTTTTACAGAAGAAGCTATCGACAGTGAGGTCCGCGCAGAGGTGAACGGGTGGGGGGGCCACCAGTTGCCAGCAACATCACTGAGATGGAGGAGTGAGTACTCCTCGTGGGGAAGCACCCCCGGACAGCCACGCAAGCATCTGCAGACCCTGAAGTGAAGCGACGTGAGTAAAGTTTACACCATTGCGTGATGTAAAATCAATAGATGCCACACCCACTCATATCCAAACAATCATATATGATAGATGATTTCTAAAATTGTCCTAGAAATAATGCTGGGCTAATGAAAATCATTGCAATGCCCCATGTGTTGATGGCTCATGAAATGTAATGTCTGCGATGATCTTGATAGTGATGGTGCTTTTGTCGTGCATATGCTGTGTGTAGCGCTGGAATCACCTTGTGACCCTAGCACCCCTTCTCCTCTAATAACCTCATTTGTGTTTTGCAGTTCAGCCAGCAGTGCGGCCCCAGGCAAGACCACAGAGGCCAGAAGGTGGGGACGCGGGGCCGGACTCGACAGACGATCCTACATCTGGTGCTGAGGAGCTCCAATTCTCGCCCGTCAATCCGCTGGGTCTGTTCTCCACGGATGAGAGCGCAGACTTCGAGGAATCTGCATCACCACACTCCAGAAGCCATTCCACCCCAAGGCCATCTACTGCTCCTCTGGTCATTCCCGCCTGCACTCTGGAGGCATCGGCCCCAAGCACCTCGCCAAAGGGCACCCCATTTGTCCCCAGGATGGCACCAACCCTGCGGAGGTTTCGAGGACGCAGCAGGTCTGGTCCACGAGCGCGACATGAGAGCGGAGAGATGGTACAGTTGTCCAGGAGGACTGTAGACATTGGTCACCAGCTCCTCGAAGCATTGGGAGCCATAATCACGACAGCTGGCCACCATGACTGAGTAGGTCCTGCGGATGACGGAGGCCCTGGAGGCGATAGCCAGGAACACTGCTGGCACAGGCCTCCCAGTGGTCCTGGAGCGCGGCACTCCACCCCTAGGTTCCGCACCACCACTACGAAGACAGATGAGAGGCAGGGCCAAGATCCTGCTTCTGGATCAGAGAATGTTGCCCCCTCGGCACCCCCCGCTTCCGCAACCTCCAATCTGCCTTCATCCCCCCCAATGAGGCACCGCCTGAGGAGCTCTTCGGCCAGGTGGCGTGGAGCGAGGAAGGGAAGGGGTAGAGGTGGGGAGAAGAAGGTTAGGGGGGAAGGAAAGTGAGGTGCATATCTGCATGTCATGGCTGTGTTATATCTCCATCTGGGTGTCTGCAATTTATGGGGGGAGGGGACCACCCTCCTGCTTTGCATTTGTATTCTGTGTTGCTGGATATGTTGAACATTTGATTGATGTCAATGGTGGAAAAAGTGGGGTGTGGGTGGGGTGGGATGTTTTTGCACATGATATTTATGATTTCAGACCAATATTGGTATAAACTTTTTAAAATTGAAAATAACCTTGTTGCGCATTGTCTCAGATAGCTGGACCGTTACACACTGGTGATTCCTTAACATGAAAGGGTTAAATAAAACTTAACTTCAATCAATGTAAACTTTAACTGGCACCAATGTGATGGGCACCATTGATGTCTGAGCTGCACACACACAGTAGTGTGTCAGTGTTGTCACTCACAGCAACAATCTTTCAGGCAAATCGTTCAGATATCAGCTCCTCACATAAGAGTCTTGCAGCTATGTAGCCACCACGGGCCCTTTCCTGCGGTCTGGAGGGGGGCGTGGGCATGGTTGCATAGCCAGCCTCATTGTCTGGCCCTAGGTCTTCATCCAACCCCTCATCGTCCTCTTCCTCTCTCTCCTGAGGTGGAGCATCAGTCCCTTCTGGCAATTCTTGTCCCCTCCTGATAGCCAAGTTGTGCAGCATGCAGCACGAATTTAGCTACTTGTTCAGGGTTGTATTGTAGCTCCCCTCCTGAGTGGTCCAGGCATCTGAAGCGCTGCTTAAGCACAATTATTCTTTTCTGGACCACATTGCGTATGCCTCTGTGGCTCTGGTTGTATCGCTTCTCGCCCTCGATGTGGGTGTCACGCAGGGGTGTCATCAGCCAGGTGGCTAGACCATATCGGTTATCACCAATCATCCAGCATTGTCCTTGTGGCTGACTCTTAAACATGTCAGAGACGGCGTTCTCACGCAGGATGTGAGCCTCATCGAAGGTGCCCGGACATTTGGCATTCACTGCCATTATGATCTGGTTGTGGTCGAGAACTAGTTGGACCTTCAGGGAGTGAAATCCTTTTCTGTTACGAAAAAGCTCTGGGTGCTGAGAAGATGCCCGCATGGCGATGTGAGTGCACTGTATTGCTCCCTGCACCATTGAGAACTTAGCAATGTGGTAGAATGCTCCAGCCCTGTCAGTCTGAGCCTCCATGGTCATGGGAAAGCTGATAAAGTCCATCCTTCGTGCGTATAGCGCCTCCGTGACCTGTCTCATGCAGCGATGGGTGGCATGGTGAGACAGAGGGGAAATCTCGACCGCAGAGGCTGGAAAGGAACCGGACACATAGAAAGACAGTGCCGCAGTGACCTTGATCTCAACTGACACTGATGTCCTGATGGCAGGCTGCAGATGTGGCCTGATGAGCTCACATATTTCATTGATCACCACCTTGTGAAAGCGCAGTCTCCGAAGGCAGGTGTGCTCGCACACGTCGAGGTAAGACCTCTTTTCCCTGTACATGCGTGTATGTGTGTATGGTCTGGACCTCCTCCTCATTGTTGCATGTCTTAAATTGGGCACATAATGAGGTGCATCACACATTGAGCCATTTGCACTCTGCAGCATCTGCGTATTAATTGATGCAGGCTGAGAAATGGCTGGGCCCATTGCAATGAAAGTATAATAGCGATTGATCAGAAGCAATAATTTCCTCACTAAAATACACCTACAGTAAACCCCCAATAATCCAGAGTCTGAAAATATGTCTGTTGAGATGGTCACTTCAACTGAGAAGAACTCCAGAGTCAATCCAAACTCCCCTAAAGTTGAAGCAGCCTGCAATTTAAAAAATGGCGCCCAACCGCTGCGATTCATTCAGAACAGTTCCACTTTCTCGGAGCGGTGTTTTGGGCGAACGATATTGTGGACGAAATGTGTGTGAGGTGGTGAAAGTGACGCAGGGCGATCTCCTGGGCGTTAATTTCGGCAAATATGATCTTTACGACAAAAAAAAGTGGGTGGTCGGTATTATTGAATCTTGGCGTTAATTCTGTGCAGAAACTAATGCTGGGCGATATTATGGACGTTGATTTCGCCCATTCTGATGATTCTGTCCAAAAAAAGTGGGCAGGCGGTATTATTTTTCCCGGCATTACGCACATGGGGAAAGTAACGCTCAGCGCTAAATGTCCGCAAAATGGGCGTCAGTTTCCATTTTGTGCCTAAGTGGGCGATATCTGGGTATTATATGTCATTTCAGCATTAAAATGGACGTTAAGTGGGCATTAAGCATGCAAAAAAAGTGGAAAATCTAGCCCATGGAGTTAGGCCGCAGATCAGCCATGATCTCATTGAATGGCGAAACAAGCTCGAGGGGCTGAATGGCCTACTCCTGTTCCTATGGTCCTATAACAATTGTAATCATTCAAACAGGCTTTATCTTTAATTATGGATTACTTACTAATTATTAAACATTCAGTGAAACTGTAATGTCTACATAACTAACAGTTCAAAATTAGAAGAAGGAGTAATGTTATGAAATTGCACTTGTGGTGCAGAGCTTCACCATTGGACAGTATATATAGGGAGTTTGGGCATTTAGGAAAGCAGTGGATGGAGAGCATGGATGGAGTCAGAAGTTCAGCTCAAGTCAAATAAGATACCGTGCAAACAATCTAGTTCAACCCGAGAGAGTGGCAGGGGAGGGGGATGACATTGGTAGCGAGGGTATGTAGCGAGTGCCAAAGCCGATGCTTAACTGGAATAAATTGTGGCTTACCCAGGACTGGATGTCAGATAAGCAGGCTGAATACATAGTGGCAGTGGGGGTTGTGAGGTAGAGGTAGAGAGGATGTCGTCAGTGTAAATGTGCAACTTGACATAATAGCCTAGAATATCTTGACACTATAGTCTGTTCTTGGGCGTGCAGGGGACACAGGGATCATTCCCTAAGCCATTTAGTGAGGTATACCTGATATTGGGCCTCATTCGTATCAGGATGGCAAGCCGTGGACAGCAGCAGGCAGCTTGCTGATGAAGCGGGATTGAAGATTAGGCTGCTGCGACGCCAGCAATGATGCTCAGTTAACTGAAAAAGGTGGGTGACCATGAAGGCGGTCGGGGGGGCGGGGTGGGGGGAAGCAATCAGGTTCGGAAGGAAGTTGTGGTTGGGGGAGAGGCAATAGTGGTGATTGAGGGAGTGGAGCATAGCATCGATGATCAGGGCGGGGGAGAGTTAGCAATGATGATTGGGAAGAGATAATGGAGGAGATCGGGGAAGGAAGCGTATCGGTGGGAGAAGCACTCCTGCTCCTTCTGGCTCTACAATCATGTAAGTATATTTTGAAAACTTACCTTATTGGATGTGGCCTAACGTGTGGTTCCTTTAAGGGCCACCAGTTAGGCAGCTTGTAGACCTGATTTCCCGACGCCAGTTGTCTCAGGGCAAACCAATCTAGCAGTGGGGACCTCAAACAGGCATGAAGCTATTATTTGCATATCCAAAAGAACTAATGCCTTTACCAATATGATGGGTGATGCACCTCCAGCTCGTAATGGACATGTACTTCCCACCTGCCATATTGGAAACTAAGGAGGCCTTTTGGTTCCCGGAAAATGGGCGCTGTGCAGCCAAATTTCTAAGCCTATGTCTTTGGATGGATTCCGCCATGTAGATGGGAAATAGTAAGGGACCAAGGATAGATCCTTAGCTGAGTTCATAGGAAATGGTAGGAAGTGAAGTCATTGCTGGAAATGTTCCGTCCACAATTGGATCGGTAAGAGTGGAACCAAGCAAGGGCAGTTCCACTCAACTGGGCAGCAGAAAAGAGGTGTTGGAGATTGATGGTGTGGTTAACTATGTCAAAAGCTGTAGAGTGGTCAAAAAGGACGAGGACTATGATCATTGACCATGTCATGTATGATTTATTGGAGGGGTGTCCACTGTAAAGCAGATAGTAACAAATAATTATGCTTCTTTTGTGCAGAGCACAGATGAAATCTCTGAGTCTGATAGCATGGATTCAGAAGCACAATTGGGAAAGGAACCGTATCATGTACGAAGACTTTCGTTTCATGCTCTGCAGCTTCCACCATTAGCCTTCAGACTTTCAGAACAATATGACTTGGAAAGAAAACCAGAAATGGAACACATACCAAGGCCAACAACTCTTTCACTAAGGACTCTTCCTTTAATTGCAATTACCACTGCAGATAACTCAAGGTAAGTAAAAATTAATAGACCTATATTTGTTCTAATTTTGTGTGATCCTCAGTTCTGAAACTGTCATGTTCGTTGTTTTTGTCCTAGAAAGATCCCTAATTCAGACATTTACACAACCAATATTTACAATAAATTAAGCAGGTTCTCTTTGGGGTAGAGATGGTTCCAAGATGACACTCCTGGAAAAGAAAGATTGGAATCAAACCAATTTTCTGTGATGGATGTGGTAACGCAATGTTTCAGCTAGGCAGGTCCGCAGTACTCAGGGACGTTGTTGATGATTGACCATCCAGCTTGGCTTAATAATAGCAATTGAAAGTATAGATTTGTCACTTGGGGCTGGGATTTATCTCATTTCGTTTCAGATAGCCACGCAAACCAATGCCCTAAATGATAGATGGTTCTGTTTGAACAAAAAGCAGGAGGAAGCTTGCCAGTGTTAAAATGAGAATAAATTCTCATAAAAGAGTAAAATTAAAAAAAATATAATAAAAGTATTAAGATCCTATTTCGGGAGTACTCATAGAACATCTATGTATGTGTTTGCAGGATATTAGCAGGTCTATTTGGGCAAGGGGTGAATCAACCTACCACTATATGTACGCAAGTGTGACTTGAAATGACGCAGAAGCTTTTCTAATCCTGTTTTAGTTCAGCTGGGGGAGAAGTAAAACATACCTGAGCACAGGAACAACGTCAAAGCATCCAGTTTAAACTAGGATTTGTGTGCTTTATGTCTGTTATTTTGATGTTTACAATGAAATTGAGATTGTTATTTGGAAAGTTTCCTAATGGTGGCTATATAAATAATACATCTGAACATTAATTATCTGAAATAAGACATGTTGTTATGCTGCAAGGTAAAATAGACTGAAATTGTCGATCTATGTGACAGAATTCCACTGACAGGTTTGCAAGTTAATTATTTTCTGCCATTTGACAGCAATTTAAAGGAGTATGCATTTCTGTCAGAACTGAACATGATTATGAAGGAACAGAGCTTATTAAGATGGTAACATTCAACTTCTAGCGCACGGAAATTACCCTTACAGCAGATTTATTATTGTAGTTGTTGAAGAGAGTCCAACATTTAATATTCCTGAAATAAAACCAGAAAATGCTGGAAATACTCAGCAGGTCAGGCAGCATCTGTGGAGAGAGAAACAGTTAACGTTTCAGGTTGATCATCTTTCATCAAAACTGGAAAATGTTACGGATATAATAAATTTTAAGCAAGTTCAGGGGTAGGGAAAGGAGAAGGAAAGAACAAAAGGGAAGGTCTGTGATAGGGGGGAAATGCCAAAACGGATGATGGTGCAAGGCAAAAGGAAGTGGTAATGGGACAAGTAAAGAAACAAAAGATGGCTCTCGAAGAGGTGTAAATGGCAATAGCAGAATCATTACCAGCACTTGCTGTCCAGAAAAATGGGTCAGAGTTTATGATCTGAAATTGTTGAGCTCAATATTGAGTCTGGAAGGCTGTAGTGCCTAATTGAAAGATTAGGTGCTATTCCTCAAGCTTATGCTGAGCTTCATTGGAACAATGTAGGAGGCCGATGACAGAGAAGTCAGAGTAGGAGTGGAATGGACAATTATAGTGACAGGCGACCAGAAGCTCACGCTTGTAGACTGTTCCGCAAAGCGGTCACCCAATCTGTGTTTGGTCTCCCCAATGTAAAGGAGACCGCATCGTGAGCAGCGAATGCAGTATACTAAATTAAAAGATGTATAAGTAAATCGCTGTTTCACCTGAAAAGGAGCGTTTGGGGCCCTGGATGATGGGAATGGAGGAGGTAAAAGGGCAGGTGTTGCATCTCCTGTGCTTGCACGAGAAGGTGCTGTGAGAAGGGGAGGGTGTGTTGGGATGATTGAGGAGTGGACCAGGGTGTCGTGGAGGGAATGGTCCCTTCGGAATGCTGAAAAGGAGGGGAGGGGAAGATATGTTTGATAGTGGCATCACACTGGAGGTGGCAGAAATGGTGGAGGATGATCTGTTGAATGTGGAGGCTGGTGTGGTGCAAGATGATGACAAGGAGAACACTATCATGGTTCTGAGAGGGAGGGGAAGGGGTGAGAGCACAAGTGCGGAAATGGAACGGATATGGTCGAGGGCCCTGTCAATCACGGTGGAGAGGAATCCTCAGTTGAGGAAAAGGGACGACATGTTGGAAGCACTGAATATTCCTGAGTGGGTGGAATTTATTGATGCAACATCCTTAAGTTGGTGTCCATGAAAAGGCAAAACTTGAGACTTTTTGGGAAATTATTTTTTTTAAAGAGGAAATGATTTTTTTTTTAACAGCTTTAGTGCCAGATGAAGTTATGTAATTAGCACCTGTTTTCAGTAGGTTTCGTAAACTTGATGGCCTGAGCTATCAGGTTTTCTCCCACCAGTTTTTCAGTGCATATGAAAGGACAGCCCCCCCGCCGCTCCTCCCCCCCCCCCCCCCTGCCCCCGCATCAGAAAGCCAAAGTCTATATCTGAAAATACAAGAAAACCAATACAATTAATTTCTCGGATCCTATTTGTTATAATTATAACAAAACAGAGCGATCATTTTTTGTTTTCAGCAATTCCAGCACAGAGATCTACATTGACCCATTGATCCCTCTCTTCAAGGTTGAAGTTCCCACTAAAACTGTAAAAAAAAAATCATAGAATGACTCAATGCAAATATGTCCGCATTGTTCTCCTGTGGTAAGGTTTTAACACCAAAAAAAATAGAAATCTGAATGGAGATGAGACACTTCGAGATAAATACAGTGCGACAGGAAGTATTAAGGGGCTTAGCAGCTTTGAAAGTGGATAAATCCCAGGCCTGGATAAAATGTATCCCAGGCTGTCAAGAGAAGCAAAAGAGGAATTAGCAGAGGCTCTGACCATCATTTTCCAGTCCTCTCTGGCTACAAGTGTAGTGCCACAGGACTGGAGGACTGTTAATGTTGTACCTTTGTTTAAAAAGGGAGAAAGCGGTAGACCAAGTAATTACAGGCCAGTCACCTGAGGGACAAGATAAATCTTCATTTGGAAAGACATGGATTAATAAAGGAGAGTCAGCATGAATTTGTAAGGGAAGGTCGTGTAGTTGATAATGAAGAAGAAAGCTGCGGATTGCAGGAAGATATCAATGTACTGGTCAGATGGATGAAACAGTGGCGAATGGAATTCAATCCGGATAAGTGTGAGGTAATGCACTTGGGCAGGTCTAAAAAGGCAAGGGAATTCACATTAAATGGTACAATACTGAAAAGTGTAGAGGAAAAAAGGGACCTTGGAGTTCAGGTCCACAGATCCCTAAAGGTAGCAGGCCAGGTAGATAAGGTGGTTACGAAGGCATATGGAATACTTGCCTTTATTAGTCGAGGCATGGAATACAAGAGCAAGGAGGTTATGCTTGAACTGTATAAAACACTGGTTAGGCTGCAGCTGGAGTATTGTGCAGTTCTGGTCACCACATTACAGGAAATATGTGATTGCACTGTAGAGGAGATTTACAAGAATGTTGCCTGGACTGGAGAATTTTGGCTATGAGGAAAGATTGGAAATGCTGAGTGTTTTCTTTGGAACAGAGGAGGCTGAGGGGAGACCTAATTGAGATGTATAAAATTATGAGGGGCTTGGATAGAGTGGATAGGAAGGACCTGTTTCCCTTGGCAGAGGGATCAACAACCAGGGGACATAGATTGAAAGTAATTTGGGGGAGGTTTAGAGGAGATATAAGGAGAAATTTCTTCACCCAGAGCGTAGTGGGTGTCTGGAACTCACTGCCTAAAAGGGTGGTAGAGGCAGAAACCCTCACCACATTTAAAAAATACTTGGAGGTGCACTTAAGAACATAATAACATAAGAAATAGGAGCAGGAGTAGGCCATTTGGCCCCTCGAGCCTGATCTGATCTTGGGCTCAGCTCAACTTCCCTGCCCACTCCCCATAAACCTTCACTCTCTTATCGTTCAAAAATCTGTCTATCTCCAGCTTAAATATATTCAATGACCCAACCTCCACAGCTCTCTGTGGCAGAGAATTCCACAGATTTACAACCCTCTGAAAGACGAAATTCCTCCTCATCTCAGTTTTAAATGGGTGACCCTTTGTTCTGAAATTATGCCCTAAAGTGGACAAAGGAGAACCAGTTGATGTGGTATATTTGGACTTTCAGAAGGCTTTCGACAAGGTCCCACACAAGAGATTAATGTGCAAAGTTAAAGCACATGGGATTGGGGGTAGTGTGCTGACGTGGATTGAGAACTGGTTGTCAGACAGGAAGCAAAGAGTAGGAGTAAACGGGTACTTTTCAGAATGGCAGGCAGTGACTAGTGGAGTGCCGCAAGGTTCTGTGCTGGGGCCCCAGCTGTTTACATTGTACATTAATGATTTAGACGAGGGGATTAAATGCAGTATCTCCAAATTTGCGGATGATACTAAGTTGGGTGGCAGTGTGAGCTGCGAGGAGGATGCTATTAGGCTGCAGAGTGACTTGGATAGGTTAGGTGAGTGGGCAAATGCATGGCAGATGAAGTATAATGTGGATAAATGTGAGGTTATCCACTTTGGTGGTAAAAACAGAGAGACAGACTATTATCTGAATGGTGACAGATTAGGAAAAGGGAAGGTGCAACGAGACCTGGGTGTCATGGTACATCAGTCATTGAAGGTTGGCATGCAGGTACAGCAGGCGGTTAAGAAAGCAAATGGCATGTTGGCCTTCATAGCGAGGGGATTTGAATACAGGGGCAGGGAGGTGTTGCTACAGTTGTACAGGGCCTTGGTGAGGCCACACCTGGAGTATTGTGTACAGTTTTGGTCTCCTAACTTGAGGAAGGACATTCTTGCTATTGAGGGAGTGCAGCGAAGGTTCACCAGACTGATTCCCGGGATGGCGGGACTGACCTATCAAGAAAGATTGGATCAATTGGGCTTGTATTCACTGGAGTTCAGAAGAATGAGAGGGGACCTCATAGAAACGTTTAAAATTCTGACGGGTTTAGACAGGTTAGATGCAGAAAGAATGTTCCCAATGTTGGGGAAGTCCAGAACCAGGGGTCACAGTCTGAGGATAAGGGGTAAGCCATTTAGGACCGAGATGAGGAGAAACTTCTTCACCCAGAGAGTGGTGAACCTGTGGAATTCTCTACCACAGAAAGTAGTTGAGGCCAATTCACTAAATATATTCAAAAGGGAGTTAGATGAAGTCCTTACTACTCGGGGGATCAAGGGTTATGGCGAGAAAGCAGGAAGGGGGTACTGAAGTTTCATGTTCAGCCATGAACTCATTGAATGGCGGTGCAGGCTAGAAGGGCTGAATGGCCTGCTCCTGCACCTATTTTCTATGTTTCTATGTTTCTAAGTTCTGTATTCCCCCCACGAGGGGAAACATCCTCTCTGCATCTACCTTGTCGAGCCCCCTAAGTATCTTGTATGTTTCAATAAGATTACCTCTCATTCCTCTAAACTCCAATGTGTATAGGCCCAAACTACTCAACCTTTCCTCATAAGTCAACCCCTTCATCTCAGAGATCAACCGAGTGAACCTTCACTGAACTGCCTCCGATGCAAGTATATCCTTCCTTAAATAAGGAGACCATAGCTTTCCTCATAGCTAAAATTTTCCAGTCCTGGCAACATCCTCCAATGCACCCTTTATAGTGCAATCACATTCTTCTTGTAATGTGGTGACCAGACTGCACGCAGTACTCCAGCTGTGGCCTAACTTGTGTTGAAATAAACTGAAGCAAATCAGTATGAACTAGATAATGTTGAGGAAAGCCATTCGGTTTATCCTAACTGAACCAGCTAGAAAAAAATCGAGGGGCTGAAAATCTGTGTGGGACACATCCCAGGGTCTATCAACGAGAATGTGGCACCACCGTTGACCCCGCCAAAGTTAACATGGTCATGTGGAGATCCCTGTTTTACATCCCATAGTGGGTGCTCTTGCTGCCCGGGCACATCTGGGGTGCCTACTTCCGAATTCTGTGACACTAGCGGGAGTAGTTTTAACCTATTTCACCTGGCAGGAAACCAATGAGATTGGATTGACCATCCATTTTGTACCTTGCCAGATTTTACTTTCTGTTGAAGTCAATGGAAAGTAAAATAGGGCGGAATGTAAAATGGGTGGCTGAACCGATCCTGTCAGTAGGTTGCCGGGCGTGTGAGCTTAAAACAACCCCTTTGGAATCAGTCTTGTGGCTCTTTTCTGCATTGACTCCATGCACGGTGGGGGTGAAATTTACCTTGGATGGTAAAGCTAAACACATCGGGCAGTGTGTAAAAGAGGCTACCCGTTCGTTAGCGTCCATTCTGTGCTGCCACCAGAGGCGAATTTCAACAGGTGTGTCTGAGTGAATAGAACTGAACTTAATGCTCAAGATGTGTTCTGACTAGAATTCTATACCATTTAAGTATGAGTTCCTCTGACTTGTACTTTACTGTTTTGGTTATACAGTTCAGCATTCTATTTGATTTTATTGATTCCACAGTGATTGTATACACAATCTATTGTATATGCAGACTATGGATGTACTCTCTGTGTAGTCACTGTGTGGTTGCATAAGATGGAGACTTGTTTACCTGATGTACTATCAATAAGGTTTACAGTGTGAATATACATGCTGGCATCACTAGAGGGTGCAATTGGTGGAGACCGGGAGTTTCCTGCCCTGGTGGCAGGGTCCAGTATAAAAGGCTGCACACCATGCTTGTGCCTCACTCTGGAGTTTGGAATAAAGGACCAAGGTCACTACAGTTTGAGTACAACACATTGCCTCGTGGAGTTATTCATAAGTACATCACAGATATAATACAATCCACTAAAACCAGAGATGTCTTTTAACCTCACACATAGCCAGTTCGGTGCTGTTCATGGAATGTATTCTTCGTCTGTGCAATGCTTTACCTTGCCCAAATTAAAGTTAATCGGCCAGTGTTCCACCCATTACATATCAACTCTGTAAATCCTTGGCTTCCTCCTCAAATTCAAGTGCCCCACTAGTTTGGTATTGTTTGTAAATTTGACCTGTTGCATTAAGCTGCTGAAAACAAGTTGATTCATGTAAATCCATGTAAATTAGGAACAGCATGAAAAACCATACCAAATCCTGGGAACCTCCACTCAGTACTTTTCCTAGCACTCCAACATTCTGGTGCTGAAAATCCATGCCCCCTCTAGTACACTCCCACTGAATTGGAAGAGCTCCAAATTAGATCATGTTCTAACCCTCTTTGGGAGTATCTGAATAGGTTTTTAAGCGGTGGAAGTTCTGCCTATCCGAAATAAGACCTTTGGTTTGAAAGTGGGAGTGGCCAGGGATGGGACATCCAGACCAGGGGTTTCTGCAACAAAAGCTGCCAGAAGAGCAGCATCCTGTTCATTGATGGTAGTGAGCTCCACCGGACAGGGAGGAGAGGCATGTGTCCAGATGTGCATCATGGTCTGGACCCCTGAAGAAAGATTATCGCAGGTACATTTCAGCCACCTTAAAAGACACCTCTGGTACTCTTCATCACATATTGTGGCCTCTTGGGGGCAGGTAGCCCAGAAGCACCCCTGGACTATGTACATTTAGGAACTTTCCCCAGAACATCTGGCATTTAGGTCTAATTATCTACTCATTTACTCTTCCTGCCGTACCAATTTACATTTAAGTAGCTGCCTTTCATATCAAACTTTCTGAAGGGCTTTTTAGAAGTCTAGTTTATGACTTGATAAGTGGCAACAGTTCAAATTATAAACTGTGGGGTCATGCTGCTTTAAATGGAACATTTTCTAAATTATTTTGAATGTATTTCCTGCCAAATGGAGTCAACGCATTTAGCTTGCATTGGATAACTTTTAAGTACCAGATTAGTCATTGTAGAATTAAGTAGACACTGTAGAAACTGTGTTTTGAAGATTTCAGAGTAAGTCCATTATGGCAAATTATTGGGCTTTGTTTGCTATTTGTTGTATGTGGTTCTATTTGTCATAAAATGTAAATGGATTACAGTCCCTGAATTAAAGCTGCAGTGTTCTGAAATTGCCTGTAAGTTATATCCATGTTGATATTTTAAATGATGATTTTACAATTGTATTATTAAATGTGAATAAATGTAAATATGCATATTTTCCTATTACCTTGATTTTAAATTAGTTTTTTACATGTTTAGCCTCACAGCAAAGGATTTTAATATCAGTTTGTTTTAATGTACAGATCATGTATTTCTCTGTCTGTTATTGATAGTGCATTGCATTTGATTACTACTTTAACTACGCATTTGGACGATGGGTCTGTTTTATTATTTGCAGTTTGTTTCATAATATCATATCCTGAGTAAATCACCTAAACAATATATTGACCCTGAAATCCACGGCTCTCCCAAAGTGCTCCAACTAGTCTTGCACAGGAATTCCTGCTTGCCTTTGTAAATGGCAGAGGTTCAGCCACTTCTTACCAAACCAGCAGTGTAAGAGGGAGCAGAGACTCCAAATGTTGTACCATTCTTTGTGCAACAGAAGCACAGCAGGCTTCTGTAATGTATTTGTTTCATAGGTTCATTGCTTAAGAATTCATAGCAATACATTGCTATTAAGAACTAGTTGGTTTATTAACAAAGGTTTAAAAATCACACTACACAGTACCAATTCATCCACAAGGCTCACAACTGCATACCTCATTTTGGATGACCTAGACCCAATTGACTGGGGTTTTATTTAGTCTTGTCAACCATCATAGGCAGTTCCTCGGAATCGTGGAAGACTTGCTTTCACTCTTAACATGAGTTCTTAGGTGGCTGTGCAGTCCAATACGAGAACCACAGTCTCTGTCACAGGTAGGGCAGATAGTCATTGAGGGAAGGGGTGGGTGGGACTGGTTTGCCGCACGCTCTTTCCGCTGCCTGCACTTGATTTCTGCATGCTCTCGGCGACGAGACTCGAGGTGCTCAGCGCCCTCCCGAATGCATTTCCTCCATTTAGTGCGGTCTTTGGCCAGGGTCTCCCAGGTGTCAGTGGGGATGTTGCACTTTATCAGGGAGGCTTTGAGAGTATCCTTGTAATGTTTCGGCTGCCCACCTTTGGCTCCTTTGCCATGAAGGAGTTCCAAGTAGAGCGCTTGCCTTGGGAGTCTCGTGTCTGGCATGCGAACTATGTGGCCTGCCCAGCGGAGCTGATCAAGTGTGGTCAGTGCTTTGATGCTGGGGATGTTGGCCTGATCCGAGGACTCTAATGTTGGTGCATCTGTCCTCCCAGGGGATTTGTTGGATCTTGCGGAGACATCGTTGGTGGTATTTCTCCAGCGACTTGAGGTGTCTACTGTACATGGTCCATGTTTCTGAGCTATATAGGCCAGGTATTACTACAGCCCTGTAGACCATGAGCTTGATGACAGTTTTGAAGGCCTGGTCTTCAAACACTCTTTTCCTCAGGCGGCCGAAGGCTGCACTGGCGCACTGGAGGTGGTGTTGGATCTCATTGTCAATGCCTGCTCTTGTTGATAGGAGGCTCCCAAGATATGGGAAGTAGTCCAAGTTGTCCAGGGCCGCGCCGTAGATCTTGATGACTGGGGGGCAGTGCTGTGCGGCGAGGACAGGCTGGTGGGGGATCTTTGTCTTGCTCATGTTTAGCATGAGGCCCATGCTTTCGCACGCCTCAGTAAATACGTCGACTATGTCCTGGAGTTCGGCCTCTGTATGTGTGCAGACACAGGCGTGGTCCACGTACTGTAGCTCGACGACAGAGGTTGGGGTGGTCTTGGACTTGGCCTGGAGATGGCGAAGGTTGAACAGGTTCCCACGGGTTCTGTAGTTTAATTCCACTCCAGCGGGCAGCTTGTCTACTGTGAGGTGGAGCATGGCAGCGAGGAAGATTGAAAAGAGGGTTGGGGCGATGATGCAGCCCTGTTTGACCTCGGTCCGGGTGAGGATTGAGTCTGTAATGGATCCGTTGGTAAGGATCATGGCCTGCATGTCGTCGTGGGAGCAGGCGGAGGATGGTGACCAACTTTTGGGGGCATCCGAAACAGAGGAGAACGCTCCATAGACCCTCGCTGTTGACATTGTCAAAGGCCTTTGTAAGGTTGAAGAAGGCCATGTATAAGGACTGGGGCTGTTCCCTGCATTTTCCTGCAGCTGTCGCGCTGCAAAAATCATGTCCGTTGTGCCCCGTAGGTGACGAAATCCACACTGTGACTCCAGGAGGAGCTCCTCGGCCACAAGGAGAAGACGGTCAAGCAGGACTCGAGCGACGACTTTCCCAGTGGCTGATAACAGGGAGATTCTTCTGTAGTTGCCGCAGTCGGACTTGTCCCCTTTTTTAAAGATGGTCACGATCACTGCACCTCTGAGATCTCCTTGCATGCTCTCCTCCCTCCAGATGAGAGAGATGAGGTCATGTATTCGTGCCAGTAGTGCCTCTCTGCCATACTTCAGTGCCTCAGCAGGGATTCCATCCGCTCCTGAAGCCTTGTTGTTCTTAAGCTGTGTAACAGCTTTTTCTACCTCGTGCAGTGTTGGGATTTTACTGAGGTGGTGGCGGGTAGCATGCTGTGGGATGGAGTCAAGAACACTCAAGTCAAAGGCAGAGTCTTGGTTGAGGAGATCTTCGAAGTGCTCCTTCCAGCGGGCCCTGACTGCCTCGGTGTCCTTGATGGGTGTTTCCCCATTCTTGGCCAGCAGTGGGGTGGGGCCTTGGATGTTAGGGTGTAGGTGGCCTTGATTGCGATGAAGAATCCTCACACATTATAGTTGTCAGCCGGCTGCTGTAGCTCCTGTGCTTTCTCCATCCACCACCTGTTCTTTAGGTCCCAGGTTTTTTGTTGGACCTCAGTCTTGAGGCGTCTGTAATGCTGCTTTGCTGCTCCGGATTTGGATTGTTACTTAAGACTCAGAAATGCCCTGTGTTTGCGAACTTTTAGTTCTTGGATCGCCTGATCATTCTCATCAAACCAATCCTGGTGTTTCCTGGTCGAGTGACTGAGCGTCTCTTTGCAGGCATTGGTTATGGAGGTCTGGAGGGCAGACCAAGCGTTGTGGGTATTCTGCGTCTCGGGGTCATCAAGGCACGCCAGGTGAGCTATGAGGTGCTGACTGTATAGGGCTCTCTGAGTTGGGTCTTGTAAACATCATGTGACTGGCTAAGCCACTCACAATGCAACAGCTCTACAACTATTTTAGTTGTATCAGTAATCAAGTGCCCCCCTGATTAAAGGGGGGGAGGGGGTGGGGAGGGAGGGCACACTCCAAAAACTTTTCAAGTGCCCCCTTGTTTTTTTTTGAGGGCACTAAAAACACAAATTATAAAAGTTCCCCCTGGCTAAAAGGGGGCCGGGCACTAAAGCCGGCACAATAAACAAATTAAACTTTAGACAATAATAATCAAATTAAAATTTGGTTGCCGGGGGTGATGATGCACTCAAGTCCCTCTGGCGCAGAAAGCCGCGAGCGTACCAGTGGACACCGCGTGCTCCATCTCCAGGGACACCCTGGCTCGGATATAACCGTGGAAGAGAGGCAGGCAGTTGGGCTGAATGACCCCCTCAACAGCTCTACAACTCTTTTGGGTTGAAGACAATTAAACATTAATCAAATGCCCCCTGAATAAAGGAGGGAGGGTGGGCGGGGACGACGACACTTCAAACACTTTTCAAGTGCCCTCTTTTGTTTTTTTTTTGGGGGGGGGATTTTTGGCACTAAAACCACAAATTATACAAGTGCCCCCTGGCTAAAAGGGGGAAGGGGACACTAAAACCCGGCAATAAAACAAATTAAACTTTAAAACATATAAAATCAAATTAAAATTTGGTTGCCGGGGGTGATGATGCACTCCAGTCCCTCTGGCGCCCACTTCTCGCGGAAGGCCGCGAGCGTACTGATGGACACCACATGCACCATCTCCAGGGACACCCTGGCTCGGATGTAACCGCGGAAGAGAGGGAGGCAGTCGGGCTGAACGACCCCCTCAACAGCTCTACATCGCTTTTGGTTGGAAACAGAAATAAACATTAGTTCAAATGCCCCCCGATCTGGGGGACACTCCAAACACTTATCACGACCCTTTTTATAGATTTTTTTGTGTTTTCTTTTTGTTGTTTTTTTTTTGTGTTTTTTTTTGGGGCCCTAAAACTGTAAATCTACAAGTGCCCTCTATATAAAGGGAGGGGGACACTAAAAACCCGGCAATTAAAACAAATTAAACTTTAAAACATATAAAATCAAATTAGAATTTGGTTGCCGGTGGTAATGATGCACTCCAGTCCCTCCGGCGCCGACCTCTCAAGGAAGGCCGCGAGCGTACCGGTGAACACCCCATGCCCCATCTCCAGGGACACCCTGGCTCAGATGTAGGCGCGGAAGAGAGGCAGGCAGTTGGGCTGAACGACCCTCTCAACAGCTCTACAAACCTGTGAGCATACTCACAGGTGCGTACGTTACAGCTTCTGTCCCAGGTAGTGCGATGAACCAGCGACTGTAGTTCAGTAGCACAGTTGGAATATTGTAGCACATTATCAGCTCTTTTGCCTAATTTTTAGGAAGTTTGAAGCCATCATTTTCAATCTCCACCAAAAACTGTATTCCTCTACCACTGTTTCTATCTCCCTGCTGGTCACTTTCTCAGGCTGAACAAGACAATGTGAAACTTTGTTAACCTGTTTGATCCAGAGCCGAGCTTCAAACCTCAAATCCTGTCCCTCACCAAGACCACTTGCTTCCCCAACATTGCCTGCATGGCCCTGCATCAACACCATTTGTACTTCTATCACATCATGACTTGATTTCTCCAATGTCCAAATTACTGGCTTCCCATCCTCCGCCATCCATAAATTCCAACATGTCCAAAGCACAGCTGCGTATCTTATCCTTATTAAGTTTCACTCAACAATCACCCCCATCTTCATTGATCTGCATTGGCTCCCTATGACTATAATGCATAAAATGTTAAATACTTGTATTCATATGCAAACCATCTTTAGCTCCCCCACCCCCCCCACCTGATCTCTGCAGTCTCCTCCAGTCTCATATCATCTCCTGCACTCTTTGTCCTCTGAAATTGGCTTTTTTGTGCATCCCACCTTCCCTTCAACCCAGCCTGCAGCCATGCTTTCAGTCACCTCTCCTAGCACTCCTATCTTGGGCTGCACCACTTCCTTTTTATATTTTATTTATATTTTCTCCCCCTTAGAATTGATAGAAGTGTTCCAAATCTTGAGCGGTCTCAACAGAGTAGATAGAGAGAAACTGTTCCCATTGGTGGAAGGGTCGAGAACCAGAGGACACAGATTTAAGGTGATTGGCAGAAGATCCAAAGGCGACATGAGGGAAAATTTCTTTACGCAGTGATCGGTTAGGATCTGCAATGCACTGCCTGAAAGGATGGTGAAAGCAGATTCAATCACGGCTTTCAAAAGGGAATCGGATAAGTACCGAAAGGAAAAGTATATTCAGGGATATGGGGAAAGGGCGAGTGAGTGGGACTAGCTGAAGTGCTCTTGCAGAGAGCTGGCACAGGCTCAATGGGCCGAAAGCCCTCCTATTGAATCAATTGTATGATTCTATTATATAGTGCCTCTGATCAAATTTAGACAGGCTATCATAATTTTAAGAACTTCAATCATTTGTCCCCTCAGCAAATATTTATCCAAATTGAATAACCATAACTCTGAGAGCCTAGCCTCTAAGAGAGTTAAGTTTAGATATCATCCTTGTTGCCTTCCTCTGAACCCTTTGTAAAGCCGTCGACATGGAGACCAAAACTGAGAATTATTCGATACTCAGAATTATTCGATACTCTGAAAACTGTGTGGTCTGGGTGCAATTTTTGACATGCTCAGCCTTGTGCAGTTGTGCAGACAAAATCTTACTTTCATGATGATGGAACTTTTAGATTACCAAAGATTTTATTTGATCATTTTTTTCAACACTGTTTCGCAACGGTAGGCTGCCGCCATATTGGCTGAAAAACGGGAAGAAAAGGGAAGAAAGAAAAAAAACCCTCAAACTTCTCCGACCCACACAAACTTCCCCATTGTTACACCTTTTGAAAAGAAGATGAAATAATTAAAGAAAAAAACTTACCTTGATCTCTGGGCGAATACGCCCGAGCACTGCGATGTTCCCTCTACTTTTCCCAGGCAGTACGCACTCCTTGCCATTAGGCAGCCGCACAAACCAAATACCATGGGAATGGTGTCAAGGGGGTGTTGCATGCTGGATGGTGTTACCATGTGGGTGGCATTAAACAGCGCAGCGTTTCCTCTTGGCACCTCTACCAAAGAGCCTACTGAATTTCTCCTGAGCTGTGGACCATGCTTAACACCGACGTAGGCCTTTGCCGCTGGTTAGCTGCCTAGCACCGGTGCTAACCGGCGGCGTTATAATGGGAATTTTGACCCCTGTGACACTTTGCGATTGTTTCACCAGGCTACTCATTGTCTATCAGTAAACTGCTCCCACTCCTCCACCCTTTCAACCAGCAGTAATAAGGTTTCATAGGCAGTCCCTCGGGATCAAGGAAGACTTGCTTCCACTCTTAGCATGAGTTCTTTGGTGGCTGTACAATCCAATACGAGAACCACAGTTTCTGTCACAGGTGGGACAGATAGTCATTGAGGGAAAGGGTGGGTGGGACTGGTTTGCCGCACGCTCCTTCCGCTGCCTGCGCTTGATTTCTGCATGCTCTTGGCTACGATACTCGAGGAACTCAGCGCCCTCCCAAATGCACCTCCTCCACTTAGGACGGTCTATGGCCAAGGGCTCCCAGGTGTCAGTGGGGAAGTCGCACTTTATCAGGGAGGCTTTGAGGGTTACAGGGATGACAAATACAATTTTGCACGCACCAACCTTTCACTAAAATTATTAACTAGAAGAAATTTCATTAACAATTTTTAATTTAGTCACATTCCCCATAACCAAAATAGTTACAAAAACTATTCAGGTAACCATTGTCAACATGTATCAATAATAAAGTTAAATCTAGCATTTTGAGGACTTTTATTGTGTTATTTTGTTACAAAAGGAGAATTTCAATTTTGCAAACATTGACTAATATATGATAGAACAAAGCCAGAAGCATGCAAGAATAATACTTAATTTATTAAATTGAAGCATTAAATTTTTCCTCTTCAAATTATTCATCCAGTTGGTTGCAAATTTTGCTAGATATGACTCAGTCTAAATCTGTTGCCCTTTTCTCTATGATGACAAGTTATTATGTAGGTCAAATTATATTTGTTGAAAAGCTGGATTGTAAACACCATAGCAACATTAAGTGATACTAAGAAGCTTCTAAATAACGGTTGAAGTTTTGATGTGATTATTGTCGGTATCACAAATTCATTATTGTATATAAATATATTTATTTCTGTGCTACATTATATCAGTAGATATGAGTCACAATATTGTGATTAAGCTTCTAAATAATTAAATGCTCTTTATCTATCTCCCTGTAGAATATTACAAACATAGGTTATGTGCATTGAAGTAAAGTTTTATTAAATTGTGTGTAGTTAATAAAAATCAGAAAGGATGGCAACTAAACTAATATAAAATAAATATACTCGTATGTATCTTAAATATTCAGAAGTGCTGTGTTTGTTTCTCTGCTAGCTAAATGGTAAATGTTCTGCCTATTCTGGCACTAAATCATACAGGCTAAAAAGGTCAAAGGCTCAATTCCCAGCCTGTGTTAAGTTTCTTGATCACAACAAAACTGGTGGTAGGGATATTAATAGAATTATAGAATCATAGAATAGTTACAGCACAGAAGGAGGCCATTCGGCCCGCCAACCCCTGCCGGCTCTCTGTAAGAGCACTTCAGCTAGCGCCACTCCCCTGCTGCTTCCCCGTAGCCCTGCAAATATTTTTCCTTCAGGTATTTATTCAATTCCCTTTTGAAAGCCACGATTAAGTCTGCCTCCACCACCCTCTCAGGCAGTGCATTCCAGATCCTTACCACTCGCTGCGTAAAAACGTTTTTCCTCATGTGGCCTTTGGTTCTTTTGCCAATCACCTTAAATCTGTGTTCTCTGGTTCTCGACTCTTCTGCCAATGGGAACAATTTATCTCTATCTACTCTTTGTCTGTATTTCTGTGGCAAGTTTAATGGTCAATTAATATGCAATTGCAGTCATTTCATAAAAATCATGGGGACATTAAGGGCGAGATGACACTTTTCCGAAGATAATGGCAGAGCAGCGCAAATTGGACAGCAACTTGTCATTATTCACAAGTCATGTGGTATCTCTTCCTCGACACAAATTGCTGGCCTTTAGATGCCGTTATTTTTTTCAGCAAAATCTGGGCATTGTACTTATAGGGGAGATGTGGCTTAGATTTAGTCAGGAGTAGGAAAGTAACATTCCTGGGTATAATGTTTTCAGGATTAATGTGGAGGCATAAAAGGGTGGCAGTATTAATAAAGCATTCCACCAGAGTGATAGAATGTAAGGATTTCTGAGCTTGTGTTAAGTCAGAGTCCATATGGTTAGAGTTAAGAAATAAGAAGGGAAATGGTACAATTCTTGGTGTGTATTATCGGCATCCAAACAGTGGAGTTGAGAGAGTGAGGGGGAGATCGGAAGACAGTTCAGAGAGACACGAAAGAACAGCAGCACAATAATATTGGATAATATCTAGTATCTGGAAAAAAAGTAATGCATGTGTTCAAAGTGGAGAACATGTTTTGAATGAATTTAAGCTTCCTAAATGAATATATTGCTTAAATTAAATCTGGGAAAGGAAATGGGATGAAACATACTAAGAGTAGAAGAATAATTGGGAAATAGTGACCACAACATAGTCAGGTTAAATGCAGGGATGCAAAAGGATAATGAGGAGCGAAAGAGAAGGGTGCTGAACTGGAAATAGCCAAAGTTAAGCAAGATAGGAAGGGATCTGGCCCAAATTAACTGGACAGAAAAGGTAGTACACAGATTGATGGATCATTAGTGAGAAATCTTCAAATGTGAGATGGATAGAGAACAAAATAAATATATTTCTATGGAATTGTACAGCACAGAAGGAAGTCATTTAGCCCTTTGTGCCTACGCCAGTTTGTTGAAAGAGATATCCAATTAGTCCCACTGCCTTGCTCTTTCCCCATAGCCCTGCAAATTTTTCCCATAAGCTGAAAAGGAATGCATCAAAGAATAGAGTTCTATGGACAAATAGAGATTAAAATTAACTGAAACTTAAAAAGGAAACATTCAATAAAATGAAGACGAACAATACTGATGATAACTGTGAAACATAGAAAGCGTAATGGGGAGATGAAAAGGAAGATTAGAAACATTTACAGAGATTATGATAAAAGGCTAATGGTTAATGCAAAAAGAAGTGGAAAGAGTTTTTATTAGCATATTAGAGTGCGAGGGCCATTTGGCAATGAAGGAGGAAATCTAATTGTGATGGATGAAGCTATGGCAGAGCTATTAAGTATATATTTTACATAATTGTTTTGCAAATGATGGTGGAAATTAGAATATGTACTAGTAGAGGATATAGAACAATTATTAGCAATAACTGTCGTAAAGGAAGTGTTTCTGAAAGGAATAGCCGGACTCAGGGTAAATATCATGAGGCCCTGTCTAATTAAGTCACAGAGGAGACAGAAGAGAACAGAATGTGCACTTACCTGCTGGGAATTCTCCTCTGAGATGTTTCTGGCAGAAGCTGCAGAGTAGATGGCAGCGTAGTGGGCCACGGATCCCAAATGCGCACCGTGTGCGTAAGCGTACCAGGGGTCAATTGGCCGGTGCTTCAATCAGCAAACAGAAGGTCTCTCGTTATTATTACTATTAGAGATCATAAGTTCTTGCATTTCAGTACAACTTTAATTTGTGATTTTGGGGTCTGGGTGTGTGCAGAATGCATTTTGTAAGTCATTTGCATTTTCATTTTTTTCCTCCCAGCAAAAACAATTAAAAAAAATTGTTTTCTTCAAATATCTATTGGAAGGCAGTTCTGTACTTTTCATGGACATAACAGATTCATGGGCAAAATCCTGCAGGGCCGAAATTCACCTTCGCGGGAAATGGAGCGCACCTACCGTTTTTGACGTGTTTTTGCCGCGGCCTATCTTGTGAAACTCAGCTCTTTGTTGTTATTTTTCGAGCGGGGAGGAAATCGGTTATAATGGGGGTGGAAATGGGGTGGAATGGAGTCTCCGCTGCTGTCAGTCATCAGCGCCGGGCTGGTGATGTCATCTCGCTGGGTAAAGGGGAGAGCCTCTGCGAGCTCTGCGTTTATTTTAGTTAGGTCCACTGGGCCACCAGGGAGGGTTTCAGCTGGGCCAGCACCCAGGAGGGGGTGCCAGGCTGCCTATTGGCAGCCCAGCCGAACCTGAGGGCATATTTGTCGTGCCGACCTGGCAGTCGGCCAACACAAAAAAATAAGATGCCGGCTGTGGTAGTGCGCTCTCCCCTTTAATGGCGGCCACATGCCCATTTCAAACACAGTGCACTGACAAAAAAAGCTGTCAAGAGCACCGGCCAATGGCCGGAAGACTTTCTCAGCTGGATTTTGCTTCCGGGGCAGGACATCAGCAGTGCACGCTCTGATGACATACTTAGGAGGCTTTGGCAGCAGCGGGGCAGATATGGTCACCTCCAGATAAACACTTGAGGGCAATTGCGCGCACGGCAGTCATTCCATGAAAAATCGGTGGCCATTCCGCAAGAGGCTTTAACGAAAGTGGCAATTTCAGCCCCTGTGCGTCATATGTGAATCTTCCATTTGCTGCTCGTATAGCTTTTAAAATTAAATATATTACTTGGATTTGTCAGTAGGTACCCCATTACGCTGTCCAAACAGGTGTAATTGCTGGGAAGTTGGTGGGCAAGTGGCCCAACTCTGTGCCAGCAATTAAGATTTCAGTTTCGTTGTGGATCGTCTGTCAAGCCAGATCTTGACAGAACGCAAGTTCAGGATTTAGCGCATGTGCAAGCGTATGCGGAAATCACGAATTTGCTGTCCATTTCAAATACTCTTTTCAATACTCTCAGAGTATGCTGTCATACAGACCATACATTCTGGCCCATGATGAGGGATAGAATCATTGAATCATAGAATGGTTACAGCACAAAATGAGGCCATTCGGCCTGTCAAGCCTGTGCCGGTTCTCTGCAAGAGCTAATCCCACTCCACCGCCCGTTTTGAAAAAACATATTCATTACTAGGAAGTGAGTGTCACCGGCATTTATTGCCCATCTTTAATTGCCCTTGAGAAGATGTTATTAAGCCACCTTCTTAAACCACTGCAGACCATGTGGTGAAGGTACTCATAGCGGTTTGGTAAAACGGAGTGGCTTGCTAGGCCATTTCAGTCAACCACTTTGCTGTGCATCTGGAGTCACAGACAGGCCAGATGGCAGATTTCCTTCCCTAAAGGGCATTATTAACCAGTTAAGTTTTTACTACAATCTAGCAGTTTCATGGTCACCATTACTGGGACTAGCTTTTTAATTCCGGATTAATTTAATTAACTAAATTTAAATTACCCCAATGGTAGGATTTGAACTCACGTCTTTGGATTATTATTCCAAACCTCTGGATTACTAATCCAATAATATAACCCACTAGGCTACCATACCCTTTCCCTGTAGCCCTGCAAATTGTTTTCCTTCAGGTACTAATCCAAATCCTCTTTAAAAGCCATGATTAAATTTGCCTCCATCTGCTTTTCAGGCTGTGCATTCCAGATCCTAACCACTCACTGCGTAAAAAGGTTTTTCCTCATGTCTTTGGTTCTTCTGATAATCATTTTAAATCTGTGTCCTCTGGCTCTCAACCCTTCCACCAATGGGAACAGTTTCTCTTTATCTACTCTCTGTAGCTTCCTCATGATTTTGAACACCTCTATCAAATCTCCTTTCAACCTTCACTGCTCCAAGGAGAACAATCCCAGCTTCTCCATTCTATCCACAAAACTCATGTTCCTCATCCCTGGAACCATTCTTGTCAATTTTTTCTGCACCCTCTCTAAGGCCTTCACCTCCATCCTAAAGTGTGGTGCCCAAAATTGGACACAAAACTCCAGTTGAGGCCGAACCAGTGTTTTATAAAGGTTCATTGTAACTTCTTTGCTTTTGTACTCTATGCCTCTATTTATGAAGCACAGGTTCCTCTTTTCATGTACCCACTTTAGAATTGTACCCTTTAGTTTATATTGCCTCTCCTTGTTCTTCATAACAAAATGTATCACTTCACACATTCCTGAGTTAAATTTCATCTGCCACGTGTCCACCCATTCCAATAGCCTGTCTATGTCCTCTTGAAGTCTATCCTCCTCACTGTTAGACTCCCGCTAAATTTGCCGAGAGGTTTGCGGCGGTGGTAACACACTGTGCCCGGAGATCGTGATGTCATTGTTCTGCACATCGCCCTGGTAGTGGCCCGGACCCAAAATTCGGTACCGCCCCCTCCAGCATCACGAGGCAACAACACCAACAGCTGCAGGAGGTGCTGTTCAGGAGACCATGCCATTTGGGGACGCAAGTTAAAGGGGATGTTAGTGCTGTAAGTAGAAAAATTGTTCCAGTGCATAATTTCAATTTTTTCGATTTCTCTTTGGTCACGATCGATCAGCCCAGAACTCTGCTGGAGGGCTTGGGACTGATCGGGCAGATCGCAGCTGCTGTTGGGGACCAGCTCACAGGTCCCAAATTCAGAGCCTGCAGCAATGGTCCTTCTCTTTTAGGGAGGGAAGGACCTTCGGATTTCAGCAGCGCTGCACAGGGCATTGTGCAGCACTGCACCACTCAACATCATCATAAGCAATCTCTCAGAGTCGAGGATGACTTGCTTCCACTCTAAAAGTGAGTTCTCAGGTAGCTGAACAGTCCATTGTGGGACCTATAGTCTCTGTCACAGGTGGGGTAGATAGTGTTTGAAGGAAAGGGTGGGTAGGGAGCCTGGTTTGCCGCTGTCTACGCTCCTTCTGCTGTCTACGCTTGCTTTCTGCATGCTCTCGGCGACTAGACTCGAGGTGCTTAGCGCTCTGCAGGAATCTCTTCCTCCACTTTAGAAACATAGAAACATAGAAAATAGGTGCAGGAGTAGGCCATTCGGCCCTTCTAGCCTGCACCGCCATTCAATGAGTTCATGGCTGAACATGCAACTTCAGTACCCCATTCCTGCTTTCTCACCATACCCCTTGATTCCCCTAGTAGTAAGGACTTCATCTAACTCCTTTTTGAATATATTTAGTGAATTGGCCTCAACAACTTTCTGTGGTAGAGAATTCCACAGGTTCACCACTCTCTGGGTGAAGAAATTCCTCCTCATCTCGGTCCTAAATGGCTTCCCCCTTATCCTTAGACTGTGACCCCTGGTTCTGGACTTCCCCAACATTGGGAACATTCTTCCTGCATCTAACCTGTCTAACCCCGTCAGAATTTTAAACATTTCTATGAGGTCCCCTCTCATTCTTCTGAACTCCAGTGAATACAAGCCCAGTTGATCCAGTCTTTCTTGATAGGTCAGTCCCGCCATCCCGGGAATCAGTCTGGTGAACCTTCGCTGCACTCCCTCAATAGCAAGAATGTCCTTCCTCAGGTTAGGAGACCAAAACTGTACACAATACCCTGTACAACCCTCACCAAGGCCCTGTACAATTGTAGCAACACCTCCCTGCCCTTGTACTCAAATCCCCTCGCTATGAAGGCCAACATGCCATTTGCTTTCTTAACCGCCTGCTGTACCTGCATGCCAACCTTCAATGACTGATGTACCATGACACCCAGGTCTCTTTGCACCTCCCCTTTTCCTAATCTGTCACCATTCAGATAATAGTCTGTCTCTCTGTTTTTACCACCAAAGTGGATAACCTCACATTTATCCACATTATACTTCATCTGCCATGCATTTGCGCACTCACCTAACCTATCCAAGTCGCTCTGCAGCCTCATAGAATCCTCCTTGCAGCTCACACTGCCACCCAACTTAGTGTCATCCGCAAATTTGGAGATACTACATTTAATCCCCTCGTCTAAATCATTAATGTACAGTGTAAACAGCTGGGGCCCCAGCACAGAACCTTGCGGTACCCCACTAGTCACTGCCTGCCATTCTGAAAAGTCCCCATTTACTCCTACTCTTTGCTTCCTGTCTGACAACCAGTTCTCAATCCATGTCAGCACACTACCCCCAATCCCATGTGCTTTAACTTTGCACATTAATCTCTTGTGTGGGACCTTGTCGAAAGCCTTCTGAAAGTCCAAATATACCACATCAACTGGTTCTCCCTTGTCCACTCTACTGGAAACATCCTCAAAAAATTCCAGAAGATTTGTCAAGCATGATTTCCCTTTCACAAATCCATGCTGACTTGGACCTATCATATTACCTCTTTCCAAATGCACTGCTATGACATCCTTAATAATTGATTCCATCATTTTACCCACTACCGATGTCAGGCTGACCGGTCTGTAATTCCCTGTTTTCTCTCTCCCTCCTTTTTTAAAAAGTGGGGTTACATTGGCTACCCTCCACTCCATAGGAACTGATCCAGAGTCAATGGAATGTTGGAAAATGACTGTCAATGCATCCACTATTTCCAAGGCCACCTCCTTAAGTACTCTGGGATGCAGTCCATCAGGCCCTGGGGATTTATCGGCCTTCAATCCCATCAATTTCCCCAACACAATTTCCCGACTAATAAGGATTTCCCTCAGTTCCTCCTCCTTACTAGACCCTCCGACCCCTTTTATATCCGGAAGGTTGTTTGTGTCCTCCTCAGTGAATACCGAACCAAAGTACTTGTTCAATTGGTCCGCCATTTCTTTGTTCCCCATTATGACTTCCCCTGATTCTGACTGCAGGGGACCTACGTTTGTCTTTACTAACCTTTTTCTCTTTACATATCTATAGAAACTTTTGCAATCCGTCTTAATGTTCCCTGCAAGCTTCTTCTCGTACTCCATTTTCCCTGCCCTAATCAAACCCTTTGTCCTCCTCTGCTGAGTTCTAAATTTCTCCCAGTCCCCGGGTTCGCTGCTATTTCTGGCCAATTTGTATGCCACTTCCTTGGCTTTAATGCTATCCCTGATTTCCCTTGATAGCCACGGTTGAGCCACCTTCCCTTTTTTATTTTTATGACAGACAGGAATGTACAATTGTTGTAGTTCATCCATGCGGTCTCTAAATGTCTGCCATTGCCCATCCACAGTCAACCCCTTCAGTATCATTCGCCAATCTATCCTAGCCAATTCACGCCTCAAACCTTCAAAGTTACCCTTCTTTAAGTTCTGGACCATGGTCTCTGAATTAACTGTTTCATTCTCCATCCTAATGCAGAATTCCACCATATTATGGTCACTCTTCCCCAAGGGGCCTCGCACAACGAGATTGCTAATTAATCCTCTCTCATTACACAACACCCAGTCTAAGATGGCCTCCCCCCTAGTTGGTTCCTCGACATATTGGTCTAAAAAACCATCCCTTATGCACTCCAGGAAATCCTCCTCTACCGTATTGCTTCCGGTTTGGTTAACCCAATCTATGTGCATATTAAAGTCACCCATTATAACTGCTGCACCTTTATTGCACACACCCCTAATTTCATGTTTGATGCCCTCCCCAACATCACTACTACTGTTTGGAGGTCTGTACACAACTCCCACTAACGTTTTTTGTCCTTTGGTGTTCTGCAGCTCTACCCATATAGATTCCACATCATCCAAGCTAATGTCCTTCCGAACTATTGCCTTAATTTGCTCCTTAACCAGCAATGCTACCCCACCTCCTTTTCCTTTTATTCTATCTTTCCTGAATGTTGAATACCCCTGGATGTTGAGTTCCCAGCCCTGATCATCCTGGAGCCACGTCTCCGTAATCCCAATCACATCATATTTGTTAACATCTATTTGCACAGTTAATTCATCCACTTTATTGCGGATACTCCTTGCATTAAGACACAAAGCCTTCAGGCTTGTTCTTTTAACACCCTTTGTCCTTTTAGAATTTTGCTGTACAGTGGCCCTTTTTGTTCTTTGCCTTGGGTTTCTCTGCCCTCCACTTTTCCTCATCTCCTTTCTGTCTTTTGCTTTTGCCTCCTTTTTGTTTCCCTCTGTCTCCCTGCATTGGTTCCCATCCCCCTGCCATATCAGTTTAAATCTTCCCCAACAGCACTAGCAACACTCCCCCTAGGACATTGGTTCTGGTCCTGCCCAGGTGCAGACCGTCCGATTTGTACTGGTCCCACCTCCCCCAGAACCGGTTCCAATGCCCCAGGAATTTGAATCCCTCCCTGTTGCACCACTGCTCAAGCCACGCATTCATCTGCGCTATCCTGCGATTCCTACTCTGACTATCACGTAGCACTGGTAGCAATCCCAAGATTACTACTTTTGAGGTCCTACTTTTTAATTTAGCTCCTAGCTCCTTAAATTCGTTTCGTAGGACCTCATCCCTTTTTTTGCCTATGTCGTTGGTACCAATGTGCACCACGACAACTGGCTGTTCTCCCTCCCTTTTTAGAATGTCCTGCACCCGCTCCGAGACATCCTTGACCCTTGCACCAGGGAGGCAACATACCATCCTGGAGTCTCGGTTGCGGCCGCAGAAACGCCTATCTATTCCCCTCACCATTGAATCCCCAATCACTATTGCTCTCCCACTCTTTTTCCTGCCCTCCTGTGCAGCAGAGCCAGCCATGGTGCCATGAACTTGGCTGCTGCTGCCCTCCCCTGATGAGTCATCCCCCTCAACAGTACCCAAAGCAGTGTATCTGTTTTGCAGGGGGATGACAACAGGGGACTCCTGCAATACCTTCCTTGCACTGCTCTTCCTGTTGGTCTTCCATTCCCTATCTGGCTGTGGACCCTTTCCCTGCGGTACGACCAACTCGGTACACGTGATAATCACGTCATTCTCAGCATCGTGGATGCTCCAGAGTGAATCCACCCTCAGCTCCAACTCCGCAACGCGGACCGTCAGGAGCTTGAGGTGGACACACTTCCTGCAAATATAGTCAGGGACACTGGTGTCGTCCCTGAGTTCCCACATGGTACAGGAGGAGCATAACACCCGACCGAGCTCTCCTGCCATGACTTAACCCTTAGATACATTAAAATTGGCAACAACAATGTTAAAAGTTACTCACTGATATAGAAGAGAAAAAAGAAAAACTACTCACCAATCACCAGCCAATCACTTACCCTCTTGGCTGTGACGTCACCTTTTGATTTCTTTCTACTTCTTTTTTGCCTTCTCCCTGTAGCTGCACAAGTCCCGCCTTTATAGGCCTCTCCACGCACCTCCGACGCTGCTCCCGACTGCCGCCAACACTGGGCCCCGGACTCCCTGCTGTGCCTTTTATAGGTCTCTCCACGCACCTCCTCGACGCTGCTCCCGACTGCCGCCGACACTGGGCCAGGGACTCCCAGGTGTCGGTGGGGATGTTGCACTTTATCAGGGAGGCTTTAAGGGTGTCCTTGAAGCGTTTCCTCTGCCCACCTGGGGCTCGCTTGCTGAGTCGAAGCTCTGAGTAGAGCGCTTGCTTTGGGAGTCTCGTCTCGGGCATGCAGATGATGTGGCCTGCCCAACGGAACTGATCGAGAGTAATCAATGCTTTGATGCTGTGGATGTTGGCCTGAACGAGAACACTGACATTGGTGTATCTATCCTGCCAATGGATTTGCAGGATCTTACGGAGGCAGCGCTGGTGGTATTTCGCCAGCGTTTTGAGATGTCTGCTATTTATAGTCTGAGCCATATAGGAAGGCGGGTATCACTACTGCCCTGTAGACCATAAGCTTGGTGCTAGATTTGAGGCCCTGGTCTTCAAACACTCTCTGCCTCAGATGACCGAAGGCTGCACTGGCACACTGAAGGCGGTGTTGGATCTCGTAATCAATGTCTGCCCTGGCTGACAGTAGGCTCCTGAGGTATGGAAAATGGTCCACGATGTCCAAAGCCTCGTCGTGGATTTTGATAACCTGGGGGCAGTGCTGTGTGGCGGGGTCAGGTTGGTAGAGGACTTTTGTCTTATGGATGTTTAGTGTAAGGCCCATGCTCTCGTACGCCTCGGTGAAGGTGTTGACGATGGCTTGGAGTTCAGCCTCCGAGTGTGCGCAGACACAAGTGTCGTCTGCTTACTGTAGTTCAATGACAGAGGATGGGATGATCTTGAATCTGGCCTGGAGGAGGCGGAGGTTGGACTGATTCTCATTTGTTTTATAATTTAGCTCCACTCCAGTGGAGAGCTTGTTGAGGATGAGATGAAGTATTGCAGCGAGGAAGATCGAGAAGAGCGTGGGTGCGATGATGCAGCCTTGCTTGACCCTGATCTGGACGTGGATTGGATCTGTGGTGGATTCGTTGGTCAGGCTCACAACTTGCATATCATTGTGGAGCAGACGGAGGAAGGGGACAAACTTTTGAAGGCGCCGAAATGGAGGAGGATGCTCCATAATCCCTCACGTTTGACAGTGTCAAAGGCCTTTGTGAGGCCTTTGTCGTCACGAGTGTCCTTGACTCCATTCCACAGCATGCTACTGCACCACCACCGCCTCCCCTGCATCCTTTAGAGCTTCGGTGTTAGTGTTCCAAGAAGGAGCTAAATTAAGCGCTCTGACAGAATTGGTAGCGCTTAATTTAGCTCCTTCTTGGAGCACTAACACCGAATTTAGAGAAAGCTGAGAATCATTAGCGCCTGGAGCTAATTTTTCCAGCTTTCAAGAGTTAGCGCTCCAAACGGGGTGCTCCCAAATTTCTCGCCCTCACTCTCTCTAAATTCCCAACTTTAACACTCTGCATAGAAGCAGTCCGTTTATGATCACTGTGCAGACCACTGCAGAGCATAAAGGTTGAGATGTATTGGCGAATCTGTATAAAGTCTCAGTACTCCAACTCTGTACAGTTGGAGTACTGTGTGGTACTTTGGGCTTCACACTAGAGGGAAGATGTTGCGGGAACAGAGAGGCTTCAGTGCAGCTTTACTAGAATGCTGGCTGGTATCAGGAAATACAAATACAAAGAAATACTTTTTAAAAATTGAGGCTATTTTCATTAGAACAAAGGATTTAATGGGTGATTTGTTAGAGGTGATTAAAATTAAGAAGGCATGGGACAGATTATAGAGAAACAGGCTGTTTCCAGTGATTCAAGGAGTCTTGAATGAGGGGACAAAAACATAAATTTAAATGTAATAGATTTATGGCAGAAAGAAGGAGAAACCTTTTATATACAGAGGGGTGCAGGACTGTGGACTGCACTACTGGAGTTAGTGATTGAAGAAAAGACCATCTCAACAAAAAAAACAAATGACCTGATCATTATCACATTGCTGTTTGTGGGAAGTTGCTGTGCACAATTTGGCTGCAGCGTCTCCTACATTACAACGACACGCCAAAAAGTAATTCATTGGTTATAAAGCACTTTGGGATGTCCAGTGGTCGTCAAAGGCGCTCTATAAATGCAAGTCTTTCTTTTCTTTTTTTTTAACATTTAAGAATAGGTTAGACAAGTGATTGAAGGAAACTTGAGTAAAGGGATATAGAAACAGAGTGGGCACATGGGATTAGAACTATTGCTTTTGTAGAGGATAAGCACCGACATGGACTAGCTGGGCTATATCATACTGTAATTGCTATGTAGTTTCTATTGTGAGCATAACTAAGATGACATACTTCCTGATGCTAAGATATTTCCTCCACAATCTAATGATTATCTTGTTAACTGCCTGCAAAAGTATCTGCAACAGAATCTCTACGACCTCTGACCAAGAACAGTAAGCCTTGGGCATGTAGGAGATACTAGAAGTTAAATGAGTTCTCCTGTAAAATGTATTGGTGTGGCCAATACAAAATGAGGGATATCTTGGTCAGGTTGTTGTAGATTTTGCAGTGGTATCTCTGGCTTCCTTCGTGATGCCAAGTGCACAGCTGCACTGGCAGAAATCAGCTAATCCACCACAAAGGCTTCAAACTGGAACTTCCCTGGTCTGTATAAGGCAGTATCTCAACATCCACTGAACTATTGGCCTAACCACATTATGCGACAATTATTTATAAACATTGATAGAAATTTAGAATAGTGGCGAGACAAACTTTAATATAGCCTTGCTATAACAAACTTGTTAAGAGACATTAAAAATGCTCATTTATAGTGAGGTGTTTGTTTTAGCGAATTCTAGCAAAAGCACAAAGTTAAAAATGAAACAACAAATCTTCATAAATCATATCACCTTTCTTCATTTGCTCTTTAAAAAAACATTTTATTGGATTGCTTCTTATTTGGTGTTTTATTTTGAAGGTGTATGAATGTTAAAATGTTCACAAACTTGGAGATTTTTAATAACGTCACTGTCCTTCCAGCTAGACCAGTACAGTTTTAAGGCCAGTAATATCCTTGGAAGGCTGAGGATTGTTAATATCTGTTAGTGTTAGTGTTTTATCAGAAGAATCACTCAACACTCAGAGTCAGTTCCAATGCCAATGCGGCCTTTATTAACGCCAGCGGGGAGGAAGCCTCAGGACTGGATCCAGGCACTTCTCTCCGCAGAACAAAGGGTTTCATGGATCTTTATATGTTTTACAACAGTTTACTACAGTTACATCAGCCCATTTCGGCTGGATACTATCCAATCATATAGATTATAAATTTCAATTAGACCAATAGATAGAGTTAGTTTCTAAACATAAAGTGGCTCATGTGTTGCTAAGAGATGTGTTGCTAAGGAGTGTGTTGCTAGGAACGACTCATGTAACATGGTCCAGACCCCCCTTATCTTACTGTCCTTGGGTGCTGTCTTTGGGTAGCCTCCTTATCTTAATCCTGTTACAGAGTCGTATTGTCCTTACTTCCACCAGAACATTTAGTCCTGAGGCCTGGCTGATTAGAGACATCTGCAGAGTTTGCTTGCTTGTTAGTCCTGTGTGTGGAAAACAACAATTATCAGTTTCCAGGAATGCGGTCTAATTCAGCTAACAGAAATCCCTTGAGGCCTCACGGGTAGCCATTTTATGGTATTAGAGTTACATATTTAATTCTAATCCTATACTACAGGTGTAGTTCTAACCTTATGCTACAGGTGCCATTGCCCTAGGTTTTGATATATTCAGCAGGTGCCTAATGCCTACAACAATATCCTTGCAGTTTCTATTAGAACTCTCCTTATTGTGCATATTGGCAATGATCTCGCCACCTGCTGTGATGTGGGTGACTGCGGCATCGTCATCAATTCCAATCCTGCCTCTGACAGCTGTTTCTAAACCTCCATCGGCAAACTTGATGACATGCTGGAGATCGGCAGCAGTTTCTGATATGGGTGTTGTCACCATCTTCAATCATTAGTGTTTGTATGCAGAAGTCAGGACCAAGTGACTTTCTCCAGTACTTCTTGATCCTTGCTGATAATACTTCATCCCATTCGACATCTGCCCTAAATATTTCATGCCAACAATTTTAAGAATTCCTACAATGCAACCACAGTAGTCTTTCTAGTTCCTGCTGGGAGTCAGTGGGAACAGGGTTTAGTATGCAACGTGGCAAAAGTTGACCTGTCTTTTGAAGTCAGAAAGTTTAAATAATTTATGCCAATTAATAGCCTAGTTCACACCTGTTTGCAAGAGTTTTCTGAGAGGGAGAAAAGAGGCATTATACGAGGCTGCCGTTTTTAAAGCACTGCAGGCACAATTTAAGGGAACCCGGCTAATTAAAGATCACATTGAGACAAAAATTGTTTGTGCTTTTCTGAAAACAATCTTTAAATATTGATCAGCCTGTCCAAAATACAGGACAGAACTGTTTGCCCAGAGGGGAAGTCAGTGTTTTTACCAAAGCCCCTCATGGGAGGGCCTCGATTAAATATATGGAAATGAGTAAGTCTGGTACACAGTATTGGACTTGCATGTCTTACCCATGAAGGCAGCTGGAGTGATCTAAGCTGCTCTTTTATATTCGCCTACCATGCTGAAGGCAGAATTCTATTGTATAGCCAACAAGGAACTTCTGAGAGCTGGGTGACAGTTGTTGGAAAGTATTAACAGGAGGGACTCATGTAACCAGGGCTGGGTGCCAACCATAATTGGGTTGCAGAGAGACAAGTAGCTCCTGCCGAAGCTCTCCACTTCCAACTAGTGGAATCATCATTCTGTGGTATATGGTGTATGCACATAGAAATATGAGTAGGCCATTAAACTCCTTGAACCTGTTCCACCATTCAGTTAGATCACTGATGATCCATACCTTAACTTATTTACCCGCCTGTGCTCCATATACCTGATTATCCTTCGCCAGCAAAAGTCTATCGATTTTAGTCTTTAAAATTTCAACTTCCTCTCGGGGGTGGGACCTGGTTGCTAAACACATGAATTTTCCAGCGCTACGTGGAACGCTACATAGTGCTGCCGGGAGAACACGGCCCTCCCCTTCCGTTAAAGGGGAGGGCATGCTACAAGCTCTGCAGTGGGGCGAGGGATCACCCCTTCTCCACCAGGGAGTGGGGTGCTGTCATAGATCCTTCAGCACAGCAGCAGAGTGCGGGCTGCAACATGGCAGCACAGACCCCGCAAAATCTTCAACGCAAGACCGGTAAGCCGGCCATTGAAACAAAATGGCAGCATGCACCTCCCCTTTAATTTTCAGCCCGCGAGTGGAGTGTGGCATGGAGCGCCATGGAATTTGCCGTGTAGCGGCCTGAGCACTACCAGTGGGAACTGGGCACTACCAGATGCACTGCTGGTCTGCGCCTCCGCTAACTCCCGCAGTAGTGGCCCTGCGCACCGGGCGAGAAATAATATGCGCCCCATTAGCACCTCCAGGGGTGCTAACGGAAGGCGTAAACTATGCCAATTTCTCTCCCAAAGTGGCTCCAATATGCCAGCACAATTTAATGAATTTCAGAACAAAGTCAACAATCTATGCTAGAATTAGAACACAAATAACTGATCCAGGCATGTCTGCAATATTCCATGGCGCTGTTGATACTTGACTAGCCAACCTGGCTGACTAATGGAACCCGGAGCGGTAGACCTGTTAATAGGAATGATATTCTTCCCACTTCGTGACTTCGATTCGGGCTGTTTCAGTGCTGAGTTAGGGCCGGAAACCTGATTGGTTATTTGTGATGCAACAACATGATTAAGGATACATGAGAGGAAAGGGAGTTTGAAGGAGCAGTAATTTGCAAGCACAGGGATCAATAGTTTATTTTTGATGCAGGGATGATTATGACAGATTTGGACAGCACCTAAGGAAAGGGAACCATTTGCAATATAAACTCGCATGGGGGCCTGGAAGGGAAATTGGGTGCTCAGCAGTTTAGTGGGAGGTGGGCTCATGGACAAGATGAGCTTGGAGAAGGCATGGGGAATTGGCAAACTTGGATACATTACACTCAGTCCCTTTATCTAAGTCATTAATATAGATTGTTAAGAGTTGAGGCCCATGCACTGATTCTTGCGACACCCCAATAGTTACGCCATTTATCCCTACTCTCTGTTTTCTGTCCATTAATCAATCCTCTATCCATGCTAATATATTTGCCCCCAACCGCATGTGCCCTTATCTTGCATAGCAACCTGTTATGTGGCACCTTATCGAATGCCTTTTCAAAATCCAAATATACGACATCCACTGGTTCCCCTTTAACTACCCTGCTAGTTACATCCTGAAAAAATCTAAGAAATTTGTATCATATTATAATTTTCTAAGTGCCCTGTTAGTACTTTCTTAATAATGGATTCCAGCATTTTCCCGACAACTGATGTCAAGGTAACTGGCCTGTAGTTCCGTTTTCTCGCTCCCTCCTTTCTTGAATAGCGGTTTTACATTTGGTACTTTCCAATCCACTGGGACCATTCTAGAATCTGGGGAATTTTGGAAGATCACAACGAATGCATCCAGTATCTCTGCAGCCATCTCTTTTAGAATCCTAGGATGTAGGTTCCTTGCTGTTGGAGGTGAAGGTGGAAGGGGCAGAGGAAAGCGATTTATAAGCTGGTTGGCAGTGGAAAAGAGAAGCTTGGGGATATCTTTGCATTCCAGGATGATCCTGGAATGGTGAGCAGTGAGCAGTATTTGTAGACCAGAGCAGAGCCCGATAATGCTTGATGTGATCCAGCCAGATCTGGCGATGAATGGCGACATCTGTTGTGCGACATATACATTCAAGTCTGCACAACTTGGACTTAAGGGAGCAAAGATGGGTGCCACACCAGGTGGAATGACCAGGGTGGGAGAAAGGAAGTGATTTGCACAAACATCACCCAAAACATATTGCAATGCATGCCCTATTTAAAGGTATCTCTTTGAGCTAGCTTTCTATCATATTAGGCCTTGAAGATCAGCCGAACAGCATTGGCAATGGTACAGAACAAAACAGCACCAGATAGCTCTCAACAACATTTGCAAGCACCAGCACAGCTACACATATCTCTGAGGATTCAATTTGTGTGCATGAGGAGGTAACGCTGGGTGAGATTTAATGAATAAGCCATGAAATGGTGGTAGCTAAGGAGGAAAATGAATTTGATGGCCATATCGCTGCCAGCAAAATGCAGCAGAACAGTAACATTTGGCAGCTGTGTCATGACCCACTTTTGTACCGAGCATAATCTTCCTGATGGCCTTTTATACCATCCTAAAGAGCTGTTGCCCTAAATATTATAATACATTTAAGAGCTGAAAGTGTAAGGCTCTGCTTTCAGTGTGAAGCCTCATTGGACATGAGCACAGTGTTCGAATGTTGTAGTCGAATAATTCATAAAATATAACAGTGACTACACTTAAAAAAAGTACTTTATTTGCTGTAAAGCACTTTGGGACATCCGGTGGTTCTGAAAGGTGCTATATAAATGCAAGTCTTTTTACTTTCCTATCTGGTTGAGAGAATATTGCCAGTGGGGATAATGCAAAGCAGTTCAGGAATATGCTGCAGCTTTACTATCTTCAATGTTATAGTCTAGAAATTACTGTTAGTGACATTAGCTAATGTTTAACGCACACTCATAATATTCCTCTACTCTCTATTTTCGAAGTGATATTAAACCATTTCAAATAAATGGGTTATCGCTTGTGTTAAAGAGCTGGATTAAAATATACATTAAGCATTTGTCTGTTAATACTTCGAACAATAATTTCTAAACTAATATCTTCTTTTCCACCATTATAACCAGTCAGTAGAACCACTGAAGTTTCCCCCCTCCCCTTTGAGCTCGAAATTGCTAATGCTATCACCTTTGGACCAGAGATGAAGATATATGCTGACTGCAGCTGCAAAACAAGAAATGAACTTCATTGTCGATCTGGGAGTTGGTAGCTTGCTTATTCTCTTTCCCCTTAGTCTTTTATCTTAGTTACATTTGTTGGCAAATTCATAGAATTCTCTCCTCTCCTCTAAATGTATATGCTGTTCTTCAGAAACTATCACTCGTGCAAAAACTGACACAAAATTCCTCGGCCAACCAATGGTTTCCTGCTATAACTTTGGCAAAACCGCCAAGCAAATGGTGATGACCTAATTGTGCTGGGGGCGATGTTCCCTGTCATTTTTTGGGGGGTCGCGCAGCCCATTCAAACACCATGCATGAGCGTTTTTTTCTATTTAAAGTCCGGCAAGTCAGCTGGTCGGGACCACTGGAGCACTGCGCAGTCGCAAAGCCTAACGGGAACATTGGCTGGGTGTCTGCTGATCCTGGGACTTTCCTCAATGCCTAGCTGTCATACTTGGCTCAGTAGTGACACTATTACTGCTGAGTTAGAAGGTCGTGCATAAGAGTCCTACTCCCTATAAACTAGGCTGATATTCAGTACAATATTGAAGGAGTGCGGCACTATCAGAAGTGCTGTCTTTTGATGAAATGTTAAACTGAGATGCCCATATGTGCTTAGGTGGATGCAAAAGATTCTTGGTATTATTCGAAGAAGAACTTTGGAATTATCCAGGTATCCTGGCCAATAATTATCACTCAATTAACATCACTGTAAAGCAGATTATCTGGAAATTTATACCATTGTTGTTTGTGGGACTTTTCTATGTGCAAATTGGCTGCTGTATTTTCCGACATTATAAAGAGTGACTCCCCTTCAAAAGTACTTCTACTGGCTGTGAAGTGCTTTGAAATGTCACAAGTCATGAAAGGCACTATATAAATGCAAGTTCTTTCTATTTTTGCTAATGGATAGCCTCCATATCTAATGGATAGGCAAATAACGGGCAGGGGTTTGACCATACAGTTAGGGCCCGATGTTGTATTGCTGTTAGTACTAAGTGAATGGAGACATACTGTTTTCCACAAGGCTGTATGTGAGCCCCATTAGTGGAGTTAAGTAAGTGACCCCCAAAGACTCCAAAATTTGAAAATAAATTCACCCAGGTCCAGTGCCAGGATTGGGAGGGGGCCTGGACAATCCCCGCAGGTGGACAGATGCCAGTATTTATGGAATATATGAGCAGGCAGACACCAGAGATACGCCAAATGTGCCACCTGTGATCATTTGACCTATGCAAATGAGGTGCCCTCCCACTGACCCTGCAAACCTGGGTGGGGTCAACGCTGGTAGGCACCATCAGGAACAATCCTGGTGTAACCACCAGGGCCCTTGTGTTTGTGGTCTGCCATAGCATATCGTCACATCGTTAGAGCTGAAAAGGGAGAGTTTTTAAACCTCACAGGCTAACTATCAGCATATGCTTTTAAATATCATTGCATTGTCATCTTCAGATGAATTGATTGAACTCAAGCTAACATACTGTGCTAATGTGACTCCATTAGAGACATTGAATGGTAAAATGATAATTAAATAATTGTAGCAATAGTTAGGAGAGTTCAATCCGAATTGAGTCCTTCTAAGTTAAGTGACAATTAACTCTGAAGGTCATAACCTGCGTTTATTACAATTGATCGCTGTAATCATTTTTGTAAGCCTAGGCTGTCTTATAATACATTTTGAAATAATAACTAAGGCTGTTCTTTGAACTGAATGGAGGAAGAACTCAGGTCTAAATTTTCGCCACCATTTGGCCTACGCTGTTTTTTTTGGAGCAGACTAAAATCTGCAAGTTTTGCCAAAGTTATTGCAACATCCTGATTTTGAAGATGACACTAAGCTGAGTGGCAGTGTGAGCTGTGAGGAGGATGCTAAGAGGCTGCAGGGTCACTTGGAAAGGTTAGGTGAGTGGGCAAATGCATGGCAGATGCAGTAAAATGTGGATAAATGTGAGGTTATCCACTTTGGTGGCAAAAGCAGCGAGGCAGAATATTAGAAACATAGAAACATAGAAAATAGATGCAGGAGTAGGCCATTCGGCCCTTTGAGCCTGCACCACCAGTCAATAAGATCATGTTTGATCATTCACCTCAGTATCCCTTTTTTCTGCTTTCTCTCCATACCCCTTGATCCCTTTAGCCGTAACGGTCATATCCAACTCCCTCTTGAATATATCTAACGAACTGGCAAAAACAACTCTCTGCGGAAGAGAATTCCACAGGTGAACAACTCTCTGGGTGAAGAGGTTTCTCCTCATCTCGGTCCTAAATGGCTTCCCCCTTATCCTTAGACTGTGACCCCTGATTCTGGACTCCCCCAACATCGGGAACATTCTTCCTGCATCTAACCTGTCCAGTCCCGTCAGAATTTTATACTTTTCTTTGAGATCCCCTCTCATTCTTCTAAACTCCAATGAATACAGGCCCAGTCGATCCCGTATCTCCTCATATGTCAGACCTGCCATCCCGGGAATCAGTCTGGTGAACCTTCGCTGCACTCCCACAATAGCAAGAATGTCCTTCCTCGGATTATGAGACCAAAACTGTACACAATATTCCAGGTGAGGCCTCACCAAGGCCCTGTACAGCTGCAGCAAGACATCCCTGCTCCTATACTCAAATCCCCGAGCTATGAAGGCCAACATGCCATTTGCTTTCTTCACCGCCTGCTGTACCTGCATGCCAACCTTCAGTCACTGATGTACCATGACACCCAGGTCTCGTTGCACCTCCCCTTTTCCTAATCTGCTGCCATTCAGATAATATTCTGCCTCCGTGTTTTGCCAGCAAAGTGGATAACCTCACATTTATCCACATTATACTGCAACTGCCATGCATTTGCCCACTCACCTAACCTGTCCAAGTCACCCTGCAGCCTCTTAGCATCCTCCTCACAGCTCACACCGCTACCCAGCTTAGTGTCATCTGCAAACTTGCCGATATTACTCTCAATTCCTTCATCTAAATCATTGATGTATATTGTAAAGAGCTGGGATCCCAGCACTGAGCCCTGTGGCACCCCACTAGTCACTGCCTGCCATTCTGAAAAGGACCTGTTTATCCCGACTCACTGCTTCCTGTCTGCCAACCAGTTTTCTATCCACGTCAATACATTGCCCCCAATACCATGTGCTTTAATTTTGCATACTAATCTCTTGTGTGGGACCTTGTCAAAAGCCTTTTGAAGTCCAAATACACCACATCCACTGGTTCTCCCTTGTCCACTCGACCAGTTACATCCTCAAAAAATTCCAGAAGATTTGTCAAGCATGATTTCCCTTTCATAAATCCATGCTGACTTGGATCGATCCTGTCACTGCTTTCCAAATTCGTTGCTATTTCATCTTTAATAATTGATTCCAACATTTTCCCCACTACTGATGTCAGGCTAACCGTTCTATAATTCCCCGTTTTCTCTCTCCCTCCTTTTTTAAAAAGTGGTGTTACATTAGCTACCCTCCAGTCCATAGTAATTGATCCAGAGTTGATAGACTGTTGAAAAATGATCTCCAATGCATCCACTATTTCTAGGGCCACTTCCTTATGAACTCTGGGATGCAGACTATCAGGCCCTGGGGATTTATCGGCCTTCAATCCCATCAATTTCCCAATCACAAGTTCCTGACTAATAAGGATTTCCTTCACTTCCTCCTTCTCGCTAGACCCTCGGTCCCCTCGTATTTCCGGAAGGTTATTTGTGTCTTTCCTTGTGAAGTCAGAACCAAAGTATTCGTTCAATTGGTCTGCCATTTCTTTGTTCCCCATTATAAATTCACCTGATTTTGACTGCAAAGGATCTACGTTTGTCATCATTAATCTTTTTCTCTTCACATATCTATAGAAGCTTTTGCAGTCAGTTTTTATGTTCCCAGCACGCTTCCTCTCATATTTTAATTTCCCCCTCCTAATTAAACCCTTTGTCCGCCTCTGCTGAATTCTAAATTTCTCCCAGTCCTCAGGTTTGCTGCTTTTTCTGGCCAATTTACATGCCTCTTCCTTGGATTTAACACTATCCCTAATTTCCCTTGTTAGGCACGCTTGAGCCACTTTCCCCATTTTATTTTTACTCCAGACAGGGATATACAATTTTTGAAGTTCATCCATGTGCTCTTTAACTGTTTGCCATTGCCTATCCACCATCAACCCTTTAAGTATCATTCGCCAGTCTATTCCAGCCAATTCATGTCTCAAACCATCGTAGTTACCTTTCCTTAAGTTCAGGACCCTAGTCTCTGAATTAACTGTCTCAATCTCCATCTTAATGCAGAATTCTACCATATTATGGTCATTCTTCCCCAAGGAGTCTCGCACAACAAGATGGCTAATTAGTCCTTTCTTGTTACACATCACCCAGTCTAGGATGGCCAGCTTTCTAGTTGGTTCCTCAACATATTGGTCTGGAAAACCACCCGTAATACACTCCAGGAAATCCTCCTCCACCGTACTGCTACCAGTTTGGTTAGCCCAATCTACATGTAAATTAAGGTCACCCACGATAACTGCTGTACCTTTATTGCACGCATCCCTAATTTCTTGTTTGATGCTGTCCCCAACCTCACTACTACTGTTTGGTGGTCTGTACACAACTCCCACTAGCGTTTTCTGCCCTTTGGTATTCCGCAGCTCGACCCATACAGATTCCACATCATCCAAGCTAATGTCCTTCCTTACTATTGCGTTAATTTCTTCTCTAATGCTACTCCACCTCCTTTTCCTTTCTGTTTATCCTTCCTGAATATTGAATACCCCTGGATGTTGAGTTCCCAGCCTTGGTCACCCTGCATCCATGTCTCCGTAATCCCAATTATATCATATTCGTTAATAGCTGCCTGCGTAGTTAATTCGTCCACCTTATTATGAATACTCCTCGCATTGAGGCACAGAGCCTTCAGGCTTGTCTTTTTAACACACTTTGTTCCATTAGACTTTTGCTGTAATATGGCCTGTTTTGATTTTTGCCTTGGGTTTCTCTGCCCTCCACTTTTATTTTTCTTCTTTCTATCTTTTGATTCTGCCCCCGTTTTACTTCCCTCTGTCCCTCTTCATCGGTTTCCATCCCCCTGCCATATTAGTTTAACCCCTCCCCAACAGCACTGGCAAACACTCCCTCGAGGACATTGGTTCCGGTCCTGCCCAGGCGCAGACCATCCGGTTTGTACTGGTCCCACCTCCCCCAGAACCGGTTCCAATGTCCCAGGAATTTGAATCCCTCCCTCCTGCACCATTCTCAAGCCATGTATTCATTTTAGCTATCCTGCAATTCCTACTCTGACTAGCATGTGGCACTGGTAGCAATCCTGAGATTACTACCTTTGAGGTCCTGCTTTTTAATTTAACTCCTAGCTCCCTAAATTCAGCTTGTAGGACCTCATCCCGTTTTTTTACCTATATCGTTGGTACCTATATGCACCACAACAACTGGTTGTTTACCCTCCCCCTCCAAAATGTCCTGCAACCGCTCCAAGACATCCTTGACCCTTGCACCAGGGAGGCAACATACCATCCTGGAGTCTTGATTGCAACCGCAGAAACACCTATCTATTTCCCTTACAATAGAATCCCCTACCACTATAGCTCTCCCAATCTTCTTCCTACCCTCCTGTGCAGCAGTGCCTCCCATGGTAAATAATTCACCCAACGTGAGGCTCGGACCTACGACCCTGAGATTAAGAGTTTCATGCTCTACCGACTGAGCAAGCCAGGCTTCTCTGAATGGTGACAGATTAGGAAAAGGGGAGGTGCAACGAGACCTGGATGTCATGGTTCATCAGTCATTGAAAGTTGGCATGCAGGTACAGCAGGCGGTGAAGAAGGCAAGTGGCATGTTGGCCTTCATAGCTAGGGGATTTGAGTATAGGAACAGGGAGGTCTTGCTTTAGTTTTACAGGGCCTTGGTGAGGCCACACCTTGAATATTGTGTACAGTTTTGGTCTCCTAATCTGAGAAATGACAGTCTTGCTGTTGAGGGAGTTCAGTGAAGGTTCACCAGACTGATTCTCGGGATGGCAGGACTGACATATGAAGAAAGATTGGATCGACTAGGCTTATATTCACTGGAATTTAGAAGAATGCGAGGAGATCTCGTAGAAACAGATAAAATTCTGATGGGATTGGACAGGTTAGATACAGAAAGAATGTTCCCGATGTTGGGGAAGTCCAGAACGAGGGATCACAGTCTAAGGATAAGTGGGAAGCCATTTAGGACCAAGATGAGGAGAAACCTCTTCACTCAGAGTGTTGTGAACCTGTGGAATTCTCTTCCACAGAAAGTTATTGAGGCCAGTTCGTTAGATATATTCAAAAGGGAGTTAGATATGGCCCTTACGGCTAAAGGGATCAAGGGGTATGGAGAGAAAGCAGGAATGGGGTACTGAAGTTGCATGATCAGCCATGATCATATTGAATGGTGGTGCAGGCTCGAAGGGCCGAATGGCCTACTCCTGCACCTGTTTTCTATGTTACAAGGTTTCTATCCTAAACTACTTACGGACGATTTTTTTAGTTCCCTGGGGGTGCTGGCTGCCGGCAGCACCACTTCTGGCCATTTAAGCGAGTTTGGCCACCAAGAATTTTTTCAAAAATGGTGCAGTGCACTGTTCTGAAAAACCTTACCTGCACTGAAGAAAATCGCGCAGAGAATATTGGAGCGGAGCTGAAGACACGGCACTGGGGGCGGGGGGCCTTTTGGCCCGGGATAGGAACGGCACCGGCATCTGGCGCTGGGCGTCTTTTGGCCCGGGATAGCAGCGGCACTTGCACCTGAGGCAGGGGGCCAGTCGGCCCGAGGTAGCACCGGCAGGGGGCGGGGGGCCTTTCAGCCCGGGATAGCACCGGCACTGGGGAGTGGGGGGGGCATTCGGCCCGGGATAGCACTGGCACTGGGAAGGGGTGGGCCATTCGGCCCAGGATAGCAGCGGTACCGGGGTTCTATAAAAAAGCGGTAACCTAATGTACAATTGTGAGTGGAATGACTTTCATTTTATTAGGCCTGCTTCATCTAAAATTAAAGAAATAAATATTGCTGATGTAAAGTCCTGTCCCCTCAGTACAGATTCACACGAGGCATGTAGTGAAGTCAAGGTCATTCTGGACCTGCCCCTTTATTTCACAGCTCTGGAATGCTGCACTTGCCTTATATACTCCTCTCTTGCAAGTGCACCCCTGGTGGTAAGGTATGCTGGTGGTTACAGGTCATATCTTATTACAGTCATGTATAGCATGTTAGGATACAGTTATATATAATAATGTAAGATACATGACATCACCCTCCCCCAAGGTCTTATTGTCTTTATCGGTTCAGTCTCTCAGGTGGTCTATGCTCTCGCGTGGAGCGTCTGAGTTGTGGTTCAGTCGTTTGCCTTGGTGTCTGTTTTTCTTTGGGTGTGGTTGCTGGTATCTCACCTGGGCTGTCAGTTTCGATTGGTGTGATTGTTGTTGACTCGCCTGGGCTGTCTGTTGGGATTGCCCTTTCCTCAGGTTGTTTCCTCTGTCTGTCCACCAGGTGTGGTGCGAGTTCCACATTGTAGTCTGCCTCTGGTTCCGCAGTGTTGTTGGTAAATCTGCTTTTGACTTGGTCTACATGCCTCCGGCAGGTTTTGCCATTGTCCATTTGTACTACCAGTAGCCTGTTTCCTTCCTTGCCCGTTACTGTCTCTGCAAGCCATTTGGGACCCCTGCCATAGTTTAGTACAAACACTTTGTCCCCTATCTCATTCCATCGACCCCTCGAATTTCTGTCATGGTACTCAGTCAGCTTATGGCGCTTTGCCTCAACGATTTCGTGCATGTTTGGGAGGATTAATGAGAGCCTTGTTTTTAAAGTCCTTTTCATCAACAGTTGCGCGGGGGGGATCCCAGTCAATGAATGTGGACGAGATCTGTATGCCAGCAGCAGTCGCGACAGGCGACCCTGCAGCGTGGGACCTTGGATTTTAAGCATGCCTTGTTTAATGATTTGCACTGCTCTCTCCGCCTGGCCATTTGAGGCATGCTTGAACGGTGCCGTCTTGACATGATTTATGCCATGGTCAATTATAAAGTCTTGGAATTCTGCGCTGGTGAAGCACGGACCATTGTCACTGACCAATATGTCAGGGATTCCGTGCGTTGCAAACATGGTTGCGAGGCTCTCCACAGTGGTGGAGGTTGTGCTCGAGTTTAAAATGGTGCATTCGATCCACTTTGAATTTGCATCTACAATTAGGAGGAACATTTTGCCCATGAATGGGCCCGCATAGTCTACATGCACCCGTGACCACGGTTTGGTAGGCCAGGGCCTGGGGCTCAGTGGAACCTCCCTGGGGGCATTGCTGAGTTGGGCACAAAAGGTTCACCTTCGGACGCAGAGCTCCAAGTCCGCGTCAATACCAGGCCAGCTATGGCCTTCATGAGAACGATCCCCGGGTGCTCGCGATGGAGCTCCCGGACAAATGCCTCTCTGCCTCGCAGAGGCATGACTACTCGGCTGCCCCACATCAGGCAGTCTGCTTGTAGTGATAGCTCATGCATGCGCCTGTGAAAGGGTTTTAATTCCTCGGGGCAGGCATCGCGAGCCTCTGCCCAGTCACCCGTTAGGACATATCTTTTTACTAAGGATAACATGGGGTCTCTGGCCGTCCAGGTTCTGATTTGGTGAGCCGTCATGGGCGAACCTGTGGACTCAAAGGCATTGATTGCCATGACTATCTCACAGTCCTGTTCGTCAGACCCTTCCGTGGTCGCCAGGGGTAGCTTGCTGAGCGCGTCAGCACAGTTGTCTGTGCCTGGTCTGTGCCTTATGGTATAGTCATAGGACGCCAGCATGAGTGCCCACTGTTGAATTCGTGCCTTGCTCTCGGATAGGAGGGACGTGAAGGGCTTGTGGTCGATTTCTAACGCGAACTTGGCCCCGAAAATGTGTTGGTGCATCTTTTTGACACCGTACACGCACGCAAGCGCCTCCTTCTCTACCATTCCGTACCCGCGCTCCACCCGCGAAAGTGACCTGGAGGCATAAGCTATGGGTTGTAATTTGCCCGCACTATTGACATGTTGCAAAACGCACCCGATCCCATACGCTGACGCATCGCATGTGCGGACTAGCTTTTTAGTCAAAACACTGTTGGAACACAGAAGGTTGCGTGCCTTATTGAAGGCGCGTTCCTGGGCATCCCCCAAAACCAATCGCACCCCTTCCTGAGTAGCACGTGGAGAGGCTCCAGCAGCGTGCTTAAGTTCTGCATAAAGTTCCCAAAGTAATTGAGTAGCCCGAGAAAGACGTGCAGTTCTGAGACATTCCGGGGCCTGGGTGCCAGGCGAATTGCTTCTGTTTTGGACTCTGTTGGGCAGATTCCATCAGCGGCAATTCTTCTACCCAAAAATTCAACCTCGGGTGCGAGAAACAGGCACTTGGATTTCTTGACTCGTAGGCCTACCCGATCCAACCGCTTTAGTACTTCCTCCAAATTACGGAGATGGGAGTCGGTGTCCCTGCCCGTGATAAGTATGTCGTCTTGAAATACAACCATCCCCGGGATGAACTTGAGCAGACTCTCCATGTTGTGCTGGAATATGGCAGCTGCCGACCTGATACCGAATGGGCATCGATTGTACATGAAAAGGCCTCGATGTGTGTTGATGGTGGTGAGTAGCTTGGATTCCTCGGTCAATTCTTGCGTCATATACGCAGATGTGAGGTCTAATTTTGAGAAAAGTTTACCTCCAGCCAATGTGGCAAATAAATCCTCCGCTCTGGGCAGCGGGTACTGGTCCTGGAGGGAGACTCTGTTTATGGTAGATTTGTAGTCCCCACAGATTCGTACGGATCCATCAGGCTTCATGACTGGGACGATGGGACTTGCCCAGTTGCTAAATTCCACAGGTGATATAATCCCGCAGAAGCCTGTCTAGTTCGTGTTCAATCTTTTCCCTCATCACATAGGGTACAGCTCTGGCCTTGTTATGGACCGGTCTAGCATCCTGTGTGATGTAGATTTTGACTTTGGCCTCTTTGAAAGTGCCCACACCTGGCTGAAAGAGATGTTCAAATCGCTTTATAACTGTTGAGCAGGAGGTCCGTTCCTCTAATGACATGGCATGGATATCATCCCATTTCCAGTTTAGTTTTGTCAGCCAACTTCTCCCCAGCAGTGCTGGGGGGTCCCTGGGGACAATCCACAGGGGAAGTCGGTTCACTGTCGCTTTGTGTGTGACAGAGAGCATGGCGCTGCCGAGGACTGGTATGATTTCTTTGGTATAGGTTCTTAGTTTGGTGTCGACCCTTATAAGTTTTGGTCTGTCTCTTTTATGCGGCCACAGTCATTCAAATTGTTGAGCGCCCATGAGAGATTGACTCACTCCCGTATCCAGCTCCATGTTGACAGATATCCAGTTGAGTAGGACCCCCATCATTATAGGAGGCGTCCTGTTGTAGGAGCAGTGGCCATTGATCGTGTTGACCCGCTGTACATCGGTGTCCCGGGTACTGTCCCCACCATCTTCTGGTCCGCTTTCCGACCCATCCGATTCGTATACCAGCCAATCTGCCGTTTTTTTGCACATGCGGGCCAAATGCCCTGTTTTTTCACAGTTCCTGCAAACAGCCTGCTGAAATCAACATCCCCTTGACGAGTGCCCACTCCTACACCTCCAGCACAGACCTGTTCCATTGTTCAAAGTGTTCCCAAAGAATGAGCTGCGTCTGGCTGATCTCTCTTGAGCTTCTCTCAGTTTGTAGTTGATTGCTCGCATTGTGGGTTGATGAGGTGTGAACGGCCGTTCCTGTGGCCCTTGATGGCTTCTGCCTGCTGTCGAGAGCCTGTTCTCCCAGTTTTGTCTGTGTGTGGGGGTAGCAGCTTGTTTAGTGCTGTGAACTTCTTGTTCCAATATTTCGTCAGTTGTCGTATCTGCATTGTAAATCAACCTCGTTTCTTCTTCCCTGACCAAGAGTGTCTGTGCAACCAGTGCTGCTGCCTCTAAGGTCAGGTTCTTGGTCTCTATGAGCTTTCGGAATATGCTTACGTAGTCTATTCCTTCAATGAAAAAGTCTCTTAGCATTTCTCTCCTCAGTTCATCGGAGAACTCACATAAACTAGCCAACCTCCGAAGTTCCGCCACGAAGTCGGGTATGCTCTGGCCCACACAGCGTCTGTAGTTGTAGAACCTGTGTCTGGCCATGTGTAGGCTGCTCGCTGGCTTCAGGTGGTCTCTTACCAGTGTGTTCAATTCTTCAAACGACTTGCTTGCTGGTTTCTCGGGTGCCAACAGATCCTTCATTAAAGCATATGTTTTCGAGCTACAGCTGGTCAAGAGATGGGCTCTTCTCTTGTCTGCCTTATCATCGCCTAACCAGTCTTTGGTCACAAAGCTTTGTTGGAGCCTTTCTATCAAGTCCTCCCAATTGTCTCCCGCATTGTACTTTTCATCTGATCCGTTGTTCGCCATTCTGTGGATTCTGTAATCCCGTTACCTGTCACCCGTCACCACTGTAAAGTCCTGTCCCCTCAGTACAGATTCACACAAGGCATGTAGTGAAGTCAAGGTCACTCTGGACCTGCACCTTTATTTCACAGCTCTGGAATGCTGCACTTGCCTGAGACCTGTCCTTATATACCTGTCTCTTGCAAGTGCACCCCTGGTGGTAAGGTATGCTGGTGGTTACAGGTTATATCCTATTACAGTCATGTAAAGCATGTTAGGATACAGTTATATATAATAATGTAAGATACATGACAGCTGAGAATGACAGTTTGTCACTACAATCGTCCAATAAACAGAAGTGAAGAGTTCTTGGCAATGGTAATATGTACCTGAATCTGTCTTGCTGCATCTTTTATATTTCACTTTGCAGCCTCAGCCCTTCAGTGTGTCTCTCGTTACCCTGGCAACCTCAGTTTCTCAGCGCAGACTTTAAGCTCCATCCACAGAGCTTAAGGACAATCTGCGCCGTTCTAAAATGAGAGGTTATGCCGGTGAAACTTGGAACTTTTTTGGGAGCAGTCGGCCACTAAAAATTGGACGTACCTCCAGAACTGCGCCAAAAATCGGCCATGTGGAAAATTGACCCCTCAGACCTGGTTCCTATACTGCAATAAAGTATGCAAAAAGAACTTTTAAAAACAAAAGCATTTGGCTGTCACTACATCTGCTTGAGTGAGATAAAATTCAAGATTCTGTTTTGACAGATATTACACTATATACTAAACTGATTTTACATCTACAGGCTGCATACTACATTAAGCTTAAGATACTATAAGTGAAATAAATCATTCATATTTAGGTGATTTATATATTGTAAAAGTCGTATCAGTTTGGTGGTAGCAGCAACTGTCGCACTGTCTTACAGGTTCTAAGTTTAATTTATTTCCGCACTACAGGAAGGGTCTGTCAAAACATTACTGCATTGCATGTTATTGAAATTACTTTCATTAATGATATTGATTTCAATGAAATATTCCAAAAAGTATTCCTCAACAAATATCTGCAACAGAAGGCACAGTGACTAATGTTCGTGAAGCAATCAAAGATTAGCACCAGGCAAATGCTTCCGATATTAGAGCTGAATAAAAATAACAGATTGCCCTTTGCTTTGCAATCAGGAAATATATGTTGATGATACATGATGAAGAATCATGGGATATGATTTATATTCTAGGAGTGGGCTGAACTGATTATTCACAAGTGACAAAAGTAGTGAGTAAGTTAGAGTTAATGCTATAAGTGGGATACAAATTGTATTTATATATAATCTGTTCTGTTTACAATACACCTTAGGCAATTAAAATTAGAATGGTTAAAATGAGAAGTACATTTTTAATTTTAAGTGGGAGATAAATTGATGCACAATTTACAATGTGGTTCGGGTGAAATTACTTTGAAACTCCCCCCTCCCACTGCCCCAACACAATAATGACCCAGATTTTCCAGGGCCTATGATCACGTACGCACCGTAAGTGTCTCGCAAATTCCGGGTTTACGCATGTGCTGCGCTTTCTGATTGGTTGGGCCAGCCCACGTGATCTCAGGGGCACTTGCAAACCATGAGCGCCCCTGGGATAAGTGGGCCTCGTTTGCGTAGAGGCTCACGAGTGCGAGTTTCCGTGGATCCAGGACCATCTGGTATGTTCGTAGTTTTATTGAAATTCGGAGGCATCCGCCCGTGGGAAGCTTCCGACCGCAAATTCAGGTCCAACATCTCTTCTGAACAGTGAAATATGAAAACTATTTCATGGAGATGGTGGCTGGGATTTTCCTAACCAACATGATCGCTGGCAGAAATGTGATGGGTTGGGAATATCCTGGGGTCAGCTTACTGGTTGGTAGTTCTGCCTGTGATTGGGAGCTGTGATGGGGATGGGGCAATAAATGGTCTGCTGCTGCCCTGGAACTCCTAGAGAGACCAACAGTATAGGGTATCAGAGATGAGGAAGTGAGAGGGCAGTTGACAGCTATAGGTATATCTTAGCATTCTGTTTCTCTTCCACTCTCATGTTACAGGACCATATCTGACCTTTCAGCAAGCTACATCATTATGTTAATCCTTCTGCTGCAATCACAAGAAAACTCTCCTCCTCTACCACCCATTCTAACTTTTCTTCTTCTCTTTCATATGTCACACAGCACAAAAGCTTTAGATGGCTTTCCTCCTTCCAGCACCCCGTCACACACACCATTAATCAGGCGCTCTCTACCAAGCACCAGCTTAGAAATATCTTCCCAGAGAACATTAGAAAGTGAGCTAGAGGGGAGTGCATAGGATGATGCATATAGTACAAGTGACTGGCCTCTCCTCCTCCACTCTCCACAAACTTTAGATCATCCAAAACTCTGCTGTCTGTATGCTGATCGAGTCCCACTCACTCATCACCCCTATGCTCATTAACTCTTGGCTCTCTGTCCTCCAACGCCTTTAATGTAGATTTTCATCCTCATGTTCAAATCCTTCATGGCCTCACTCCTCCTTATCTCTGTAATCTACTCCAGCCCTATAGCCCTTTGAGAACTCTGTGCTCCACCAATTCTGGCCTCTTGTTCATTTCTATCCCCTTAGCTCCACCATTGCTGGCCATGCCTTCAACTGTTTCGACATGAAGTTCTAGAATTTCCTCTCTAAACCTCTCTTCCCTATATTCACTTCCCTCTCTTACTTTAAGAAACTTCTTAAAATCCACCTCTTTGCCCAAGCTTTTAGTCAGCCATCCTAATAGCCTCATCTTTGGCTTGGTGTAGATTTCTGACTGATTACACTTCTGTGAAGCACATTGGCAAGTTTTTCTGCATTAGAGGCACTATATAAGTGCAAGTTGTTGTTGTTATCTGGAAATGGACTTCCAAATTGTGCTGCAGATGGTGGCTCAGTTGGAGGAGTGAACTTCCTGCATCTGTAGCACCACAATGGATGGGTTTGCAGCACTACACTTCACTCTGAAGCACGTGACATCTCCAACCCCCATTCCCCCGCCCCCCTTCCCCCCCCTATACATATCCAGGCACCTGAAGCATGTCATCAAAATGTCAATAATGTGCCCTGTAATAATCTTAGCAGGAGAATGAACCTCATTAATAGCAGTCTTTAGCTGGTGTTGTGGGAAAGCACACAAGTTTCATCAGCCATAGCTGTTGAGGGTGGGCTTGGCTTCCCAGAGCCTTCCTGGTTGAAAGGGTTTGGGCACTATGGACTATCTTACAATGAAGTCATCAGAACATCTGCCAGGAAACTGAGCATTAACTTGCATGATAGAACATTGAAGGTCACAAACAAGCTGGACATTGATCAAATGGAATTGTTTTCCTGTTGACATCGTTGATTGGATTGATGAAGGGAGCACCTATGGACACATGGATGCAATCAATGATTTTGCACATTAGGGAATCCTACCATTCAGTAGTATTGCACTGGCTTGTCACATTGCTGATGACTGTCCATGCAGAAGGTGATGAACTGACATATCCAATGTCCAATTTCACCCCCATTATCTGGTCATTATCACATTGCTGTTTGTGGGACCTTGCTGTGTGCAAATTGACTGCCACGTTTCCCTACATTACAACAGTGACTACACTTTAAATGTAAATTGGCAGTAAAGCACGTTGGGATGTGCTGAAGCTGTGAAAAGCACTATATAAATTTACGTTCTTGTTTTCTTTCTTTCTTGCTTGCTTGAGCAAAGGATGCACCTGGGATTTACTTGATTCATCCGTGCACTGCCAATGGCACAGTGTTACTAATGTCTTCTCAGGTAGCCTGGAATGCTTCCACAGTGCAAATATGCAGAGAGGTGGTGACCTTGGCTGCCACTGTAGACAGTGTAGACCTTATGCTCGAGGTGGGTTGCAGGTCAGTGGCAGCATGTGGCTTAACTCATTGATGACTTCTCTTGTAAAGAACAGCTTTCACAAGCACTGCACCTGAATCAAATGAACGTAGAACACTCAAGAAACTCAATACCGTCCAGGACAAAGCAGCCTGCTGGATTGGCATCCCCATCCGCCATCTTAAACATTCACTTTCTTCACCAGTGGTGCACTGTGGCTGCAGTGTATACCATCTGCAGCAACTCACCAAGGCTTCTTCGACAGCAGCTCCCAAACCCACGACCTCTGCCACCTAGAAGGACAAGGGCACCAGGTGATTGGGAACATCATCACCTCCAAGTTCCTCTCCAAGTCACACACCATCCTGACTTGGAAATATATCGCTGTTCCTTCATCGTCGCTGGGTCAAAATCCTGGAACTTCCTCCGTAATAGCACTCTGGGAGTTCCTTCACCACACGGACTGCAGCGCTTCAAGAAGATGGCTTACCACTACCTTCTCAAGGGCAATTAGGGATGGGCAATAAATGCTGGCCTTGCCAGCGAAGCTCACATCCCAGGAACTAATTTTAAAAAGCACTTTTGCCTATATTCTAGATTGGGAATAGTGTTGGTTGGTGGCCTACACCTTCTGTGGTGACTGACCAGTCTGTTCTCCCTTGGTTTCCTCCTCTAAAACAAAGATATCGAAGTATTTCCAATAGAAGTCCCATAGAGGCCTTTGTAGAATACGTGAGGGAGCAAAAATGGAAGTCTCATAGTAGAGGGCAGTAAGGTAACTTGAAGTAGTACTCAGCAGCAGAAAGAAACAAAAAATCAAAAGTGATTGCAAAACAGAGAATTCACAGATATTTCAAACTTTCCATGCTATGTCTCCTTTCTCAAACAGCAGCGACGCCATTCGCAATTCCTCAGATAATGCAGCAGTCCATACCCACATGGAACAAGGCCTGGACAATATCCATGCTTGGGCTGATAAGTAGCAAGTAACATTTTCACTACACAAGTGCCAAGCAGTGACCATAGAATCATAGAATCATAGAAATTTACAGCATGGCTATTTTGGCCCATCAAGTCTGCGCTATCCAACCAAGATCTAAAAGAAAACAGAGAGTCGGGATCAATGATTCATTCTCTGGTTGGTAATCAGTAACTAGTGGGGTGCCGCAGGGGTCAGTGCTGGGACCCCAACTATTTGCAATCTATATTAATGACTTGGAAGGAGGGACCAAATGTAACATAGTCAAGTTTGCTGACAATACAAAGATGGGAGGAAAAACAATGTGTGAGGAGGACACAAAAAATCTGCAAAACGACATAGACAGGCTAAGTGAGTGGGCAAAAATTTGGCAGATGGAGTATAATGTTGGAAAGTGTGAGGTCATGCACTTTGGCAGAAAAAAATCAAAGAGCAAGTTATACGAGTAGCACGTGTAGCGAGTTGATCTTACCGCAGGAGAAGGGTTCACAGCCAGATAGGGAATGGAAGATCAGCAGGAAGAGTAGTGCAAGGAAGGTAGTGCAGGGGTCTCCTGCGGTCATCTCCCTGCAATACAGATACACTGCTTTGAGTACTGTTGAGGGGGATGACTCATCAGGGGAGGGCAGCAGCAGCCAAGTTCATGGCACCGTGGCTGGCTCTGTTGCACAGGAGGGCAGTAAAAAGAGTGGGAGAGCGATAGTGATAGGGGATTCAATGGTGAGGGGAATAGATAGGCATTTCTGCAGCCGCAACCGAGACTCCAGGATGGTATGTTGCCTCCCTGGTGCAAGAGTCAAGGATGTCTCGGAGCGGGTGCAGGACATTCTAAAACGACATAGACAGGCTAAGTGAGTGGGCAAAAATTTGGCAGATGGAGTACAATGTTGGAAAGTGTGAGGTCATGCACTTTGGCAGAAAAAAATCAAAGAGCAAGTTATACGAGTAGCACGTGTAGCGAGTTGATCTTACCGCAGGAGAGGGGAGGGAGGGAGAACAGGGAGGGAGAACAGCCAGTTGTCGTGGTGCACATTGGTACCAACGACATAGGTAAAAAAAGGGATGAGGTCCTACAAAACGAATTTAAGGAGCTAGGAGCGAAATTAAAAAGTAGGACCTCAAAAGTAGTAATCTCGGGATTGCTACCAGTGCCACGTGCTAGTCAGAGTAGGAATCGCAGGATAGCGCAGATGAATACGTGGCTTGAGCAGTGGTGCAGCAGGGAGGGATTCAAATTACTGGGGCATTGGAACCGGTTTTGGGGGAGGTGGGACCAGTACAAACCGGACGGTCTGCACCTGGGCAGGACCAGAACCAATGTCCTAGGGGGAGTGTTTGCTAGTGCTGTTGGGAAGGAGTTAAACTAATATGGCAGGGGGATGGGAACCAATGCAGGGAGACAGAGGGAAACAAAAAGGGGGCAAAAGCAAACGACAGAAAGGAGATGAGGAAAAGTGGAGGGCAGAGAAACCCAAGGCAAAGAACAAAAAGGCCACTGTACAGCAAAATTCTAAAAGGACAAAGGGTGTTAAAAAAACAAGCCTGAAGGCTTTGTGTCTTAATGCAAGGAGTATCCGCAATGAGGTGGATGAATTAACTGTGCAAATAGATGTTAACAAATATGATGTGATTGGGATTACGGAGACGTGGCTCCAGGATGATCAGGGCTGGGAACTCAACATCCAGGGGTATTCAACATTCAGGAAGGATAGAATAAAAGGAAAAGGAGGTGGGGTAGCATTGCTGGTTAAAGAGGAGATTAATGCAATAGTTAGGAAAGACATTAGCTTGGATGATGTGGAATCTATATGGGTAGAGCTGCTGAACACGAAAGGGCAAAAAACGTTAGTGGGAGTTGTGTACAGACCTCCAAACAGTAGTGGTGATGTTTGGGAAGGCATCAAACAGGAAATTAGGGATGCATGCAATAAAGGTGCAGCAGTTATAATGGGTGACTTTAATATGCACATAGATTGGGCTATCCAAACTGGAAGCAATACGGTGGAGGAGGATTTCCTGGAGTGCATAAGGGATGCATAAGGAGTGCATACGAGAAGAAGCTTGCAGGGAACATTAAGGCGGATTTCAAAAGTTTCGATAGATATGTAAAGAGAAAAAGGTTAGTAAAGACAAACGTAGGTCCCCTGCAGTCAGAATCAGGGGAAGTCATAACGGGGAACAAAGAAATGGCAGACCAATTGAACAAGTACTTTGGTTCGGTATTCACTAAGGAGGACACAAACAACCTTCCGGATATAAAAGGGGTCAGAGGGTCTAGTAAGGAACTGAGGGAAATCCTTATTAGTCGGGAAATTGTGTTGGGGAAATTGATGGGATTGAAGGCCGATAAATCCCCAGGGCCTGATGGACTGCATCCCAGAGTACTTAAGGAGGTGGCCTTGGAAATAGCGGATGCATTGACAGTCATTTTCCAACATTCCATTAACTCTGGATCAGTTCCTATCGAGTGGAGGGTAGCCAATGTAACCCCACTTTTTAAAAAAGGAGGGAGAGAGAAAACAGGGAATTATAGACCGGTCAGCCTGACTTCAGTAGTGGGTAAAATGATGGAATCAATTATTAAGGATGTCATAGCAGCGCATTTGGAAAAAGGTGACATGATAGGTCCGAGTCAGCATGGATTTGTGAAAGGGAAATCATGCTTGACAAATCTTCTGGAATTTTTTGAAGATGTTTCCAGTAAAGTGGACAAGGGAGAACCAGTTGATGTGGTATATTTGGACTTTCAGAAGGCTTTCGACAAGGTCCCACACAAGAGATTAATGTGCAAAGTTAAAGCACATGGGATTGTGGGTAGTGTGCTGACGTGGATTGAGAACTGGTTGTCAGACAGGAAGCAAAGAGTAGGAATAAATGGGTACTTTTAAGAATGGCAGGCAGTGACTAATGGGGTACCGCAAGGTTCTGTGCTGGGGCCCCAGCTGTTTACACTGTACATTAATGATTTAGACGAGGGGATTAAATGTAGTATCTCCAAATTTGCGGATCACACTAAGTTGGGTGGCAGTGTGAGCTGCGAGGAGGATGCTATGAGGCTGCAGAGTGACTTGGATAGGTTAGGTGAGTGGGCAAATGCATGGCAGATGAAGTATAATGTGGATAAATGTGAGGTTATCCACTTTGGTGGTAAAAACAGAGAGACAGACTATTATCTGAATGATGACAGATTAGGAAAAGGGGAGGTGCAACGAGACCTGGGTGTCATGGTACATCAGTCATTGAAGGTTGGAATGCAGGTACAGCAGGCGGTTAAGAAAGCAAATGGCATGTTGGCCTTCATAGCGAGGGGATTTGAGTACAGGGGCAGGGAGGTGTTGCTACAGTTGTACAGGGCCTTGGTGAGGCCACACCTGGAGTATTGTGTACAGTTTTGGTCTCCTAACTTGAGGAAGGACATTCTTGCTATTGAGGGAGTGCAGCGACAATTCACCAGACTGATTCACGGGATGGTGGGACTGACCTATCAAGAAAGACTGGATCAACTGGGCTTGTATTCACTGGAGTTCAGAAGAATGAGAGGGGACCTCATAGAAACGTTTAAAATTCTGACAGGTTTAGACAGGTTAGATGCAGGAAGAATGTTCCCAATGTTGGGGAAGTCCAGAACCAGGGGTCACAGTCTAAGGATAAGGGGTAAGCCATTTAGGACCGAGCTGAGGAGAAACTTCTTCACCCAGAGAGTGGTGAACCTGTGGAATTCTCTACCACCAGAAAGTAGTTGAGGCCAATTCACTAAATATATTCAAAAGGGAGTTCGATGAAGTCCTTACTACTAGGGGGATCAAGGGGTATGGCGAGAAAGCAGGAAGGGGGTACTGAAGTTGCATGTTCAGCCATGAACTCATTGAATGGCAGTGCAGGCTAGAAGGGCTGAATGGCCTACTCCTGCACCTATTTTCTATGTTTCTATTATTTAAATGGAGAAAGATTGCAAAGTGCTGCAGTACAGCGGGACCTGTGGGTACTTATGCATGAAACACAAAAGGTTCGTATGCAAGTATAGCAAGTGATCAGGAAGGCCAATGGAATCTTGGCCTTTATTGCAAAGGGGATGGAGTGTAATAGCAGGGAAGTCTTGCTACGGTTATACAGGGTATTGGTGAGGCCACACCTGGAATACTACATGCAGTTTTGGTTTCCATATTTACAAAAGGATATACTTGCTTTGGAGGCAGTTCAGAGAAGGTTCCCTAGGTTGATTCCAGAAATGAGGGAGTTGATTTATGAGGAAAGTTTGAGTAAGTTGGGCCTCTACTTATTGGAATTCAGAAGAATGAGAGGTGATCTTATCGAAACGTATAAGATTATGAGGGGGCTTGACAAGGTGGATGCTTCCACTGATAGGGGAGACGAGAACTAGAGGGCATACTCTTTGTATAAGGGGCCGCCCATTTAAAGCTGAGATGAAGAGAAATTTCTTCTCTCAGAGGGTTGTAAATCTGTGGAATTCACTGCTTCAGAGAGCTGTGGAAGCTGGGACATTGAATAAAGTTAAGACAAAAATAGACGGTTTCTTAAACGATAGGGGAATAAGGGTTTGTGGGGAGCAGGCAGAGAAGTGGACCTGAGTCCATGATCAGATCAGCCATGATCATATTAAATGGCGAAGCAGGCTCGAGGGGCCGTATGGCCTACTCTAGCTCCTATTTCTTATGTTCTTATCCAGCCTAATCCTACTTTCTAGTGCTTGGTCTATAGCCCTGTAGGTTACGACACTAAGTGTACATCCAAGTGTCTTTTAAATGTGGTGAGGGTTCCTGCCTCTCCCACCCTTTCAGGCAGTGAGTTCAGACCCCCACCACCCTCTGGGTGAAGAAATTTCCCCTCATATCTCCTCTAAACCTCCCCCTAATTACTTTCAATCTATGCCCCCTGGTTGTTGACCCCTCTGCCAAGGGAAACAGGTCCTTCCTATCCACTCTACCCAGGCCCCTCATAATTTTATACACCTCAATCAGATTTCCCCTTAGCCTCCTCTGTTCCAAAGAAAACAGACCCAGCATTTCCAATCTTTCCTCATAACCAAAATTCTCCAGTCCAGGCCACATTCTTGTAAATCTCCTCTGCACTCTTTCCAGTGCAATCACATCTTTCTTGTAATGTAGTGACCAGAACTGCACACAGTACTCCAGCTGCGGCCTAACCAGTGTTTTATACAGTTTAAGCATAACCACCTTGCTCTTGTATTCTATGCTTCGACTAAGGCAAGTATTCCATATGCCTTCTTAACCATCTCCATCAAATGATAGCTTAACCACCACCCCTTATCATCGGGGAATCCCTCACCACCAACATCCTGGGGGTTGTCATTGACCAGAAATTCAATTGCACCAGCCAATTAAATGCCATGGCTATGAGAGCAGGTTTGAAGCTGGGTATTCTGCAGTGAGTGGCTCGCCTCCTGACTCCCAAAGCCACTCCACCACCTACAAGGCACAAATCAGGAGTGTGACTTGCCTGGATGGTTGCAGCTGCAACAACGCTCAAAAAGCTCGACACCAGAGAGTGGTGAGAGTGTGGAACTCGCTACCATAGTGAGTGGTTGAATCAAATAGAATAGATGCATTTAAGGGGAGACTAGATATGAGGAAGAAGGGAATAGCGGGTTCTGCTAATACAGTTAGATAAGGAAAGATAGGGGGAGGCTCGAATGGAACATAAATGCCGGCATGGATTGGTTGGGCTGAAAAGTTTGTTTCTGTGATGTATATCCTATCCATCCACCCAGGATAAATCCACTTGATTGGTAGGTCATCCACAACCTCAAACATCCACTTCCTCCACCAAGGGCGTACTGTGACTGCAGTTTGTACTATCTACAGAATGCACTGCAGCAACAACGATGTAGAACAGCAATGGGAAACATTTAAATAGGTGTTCAACAGAGTGCAGGAACAATATATTCTGCTAAAAGGAAAGAACAAACAAAATTCTAATGAGACTCCATGGATGAATAAAGCCATAAGGGAATAATTGAGCGTAAGTAAAGTGTCATACATTAATTACATAGACAGCAGGGGAGTGCATGACAAGGAAGAATACAAAAAGATTCGGAGAGAAATCAAAAAACAATTAGGAAGGCAAAGAGGAACCAAAAAATTAAATAATCAAGGAACCTAAAACAAAATAGTAAAATATTTTACAGGCACATCAATAAAAAAGAAAGGTTGAGATGGGAATAGGCAATTTAGGGATACACAGGATAATACTACAGGTAACGATAGAGAGATGGCAGAAATATTAAATAATTATTTTGCTTCAGCATTTACCAGACAGCTAGAACAAGTGGACATGACATTGGATGATAAGGTTAGTAATAAGATAAGTGCATTAAAAATAAAAAGAGGGGATATATTATATTAATTAAGTTAATCAAACTCAAAGAAGATAAAACCCTTGGTCCGGATGGATTGCATCCACGCATTTTCAAAGAAGCTAGGGAAGAGAGAGCAGGGGCATCACTACATATATTTAAATATTCATTAGAAAAAGGTATAGTGCCAGAGGACTGGCAGATAGCTAACATAATACCTATATTTAAGAAGGGTGATAGACCATGTGCAGGGAATTATAGACCAGTCAGCTTAACATCGGTGGCAGGAAAAATAATGGAATCCCTACTAAAGGAGAAAATAGAAGAACATCTAGAAACCAAAAATATAGTAATGAATAGTCAGCATGAATTTCAAAAGGAAAAGTTTTGCTTGACCAAACTCATTGAATTGTTTTGAAGAGGTAACAGAGAGTTGACAATGGTAATGCAGTAGATGTAATTTATCTAGATTTTCAAAAGGCCTTCGATAAGGTACTCCTGAATAGACTGATGAACAAGGTCAGAGAATGCGGTGTCAGGCAACAAGTAGTAGAATGGATAGTTAGCTGGCTTCAAGACAGAGTAGGAGTAAAAGCTAGCTATTCACAGTGGCAGAAGGTAGGTCGTGGTGTTCCACAAGGATCAGTGCTGGGACCACTGTTGTTCTTTGGAATCAAAAACACAATTTATAATTAATTGGGGGGATAGTCAATACTAAGGAGTGCAATAAATGACAGGAGGACATTAATAAACTTGTAGAATGGGCATATCATTGGCAAATGGAACCATGAGAACATAAGAATATAACAACATAAGAAATAGGAGCAGGAATAGGCCAATTGGCCCCTCAAGCCTGCTCGCCAATCAATAAGATCATGGCTGATCTGATCTTGGCCTCAACTCCACTCGCCTGCCGCTCTCCATAACCCATGATTCCCTTATTGTTCAAAAATCTGTCTATCTCCACCTTAAATATATTCAATGACCCAGCCTCTAGGGTAGAGAATTCCAAAGATTCACAACCCTCTGAGAGAAGAAATTCCTCCTCGTCTCTGTTTTAAATGGGTGATCCCTTATTCTGAAACTATGCCCCCTAGTTCTAGATTCCCCCATGAGGGAAACATCCTCTCTGCATCTACCCTGTCAAGGCCCCTCAGAATCTTATATGTTTCAATAAGATCACCTCTCATTCTTCTAACTGCCAATGAGTCTGGGCCCAACCTGCTCAACCTTTCTTCATAAGACAACTCCTTCATCTCAGGAATCAACCTAGTGAACCTTCTCTGAACAGCCTCCAATGCAAGTATATCCCTCCTTAAATAATGAGACCAAAACTGTACGCAGTAGTCCAGGTGTGGTCTCACCAATGCCCTGTACAGTTACAGCAGGACTTCCCTACTTTTATACTCCATCCCCCTTGCAATAAAGGCCAACATTCCATTTACCTTCCTAATTACTTGGGGACTTCAGAGTACAAACGCACAAATCACTAAAAGTTGCGACACAGATTAGCAAGTTCATAAAAAAGCAAACCAAACATTATAGGGGTTTATTTCTGGAGGTATAGGATTGAAAAGTAGGGAAGTTATGCTAAACCTGTATCAAACCTTGGTTAGACCACACTTAGAGTACTGCGTACAGCTCTGGTCGGCATTTTATAAAAATATAGAGGCACTGGAGAGCGTGCAGAGAAGATTTGCAAGGATGATACCTGAAATGCAAGGGTATACATATCAGGAAAGGATGAATAGGCTGGGTCTCTTTTCTCTTGAAAAAGAAGGCTGAGGGGGTGCCCTAATAGAAGTCTTTAAAATTATGAAAGGTTTTGATAGAATGGATAGAGAGAGAATGTTTCCACTTGCGGGGAAGAGCATAACTAAAGGCCATCAATATAAGATAGTCACCAAGAAATCAAATAGGGAATTCAGAAGAAACTTCTTTACCCAAAGAGGGGTGAAAATGTGGAACTCGCTACCACAGGGAATGGTTGAAGGGAATAGTATAGATGCATTTAAGGGGAGACTAGACAAGCAAATGAGGGAGCAGGGAATAAAGGGTGATGCTGATAGATTTAGATGAGGAAAGGCAGGAGGAGGCATGAGTGGAGCATAAATGATGGCATGAACTGGTTGGGCTGTATCTGGGCTGTATATTCTATGTAATCCTTTGTAAAAACTCACCAAGCCTTCTTTGACAGCACCTCCCAAACCTGCGGCCCTGATCACCTCGCAAGCCAAGAGCAGCAGGCGCATGGGAACACCATCACCTCCAAGTCACACACCATCCTGACTTGGACATATATCACCATTCCTTCATGGTCGCTTGGCCAAAATCATGGAACTCCCTACCATCACCACATGGACTGCAATGATTCAAGAATTAGCTTCACCAGCTTCTCAAGGACAACTAGGGATGGGCAATAAATGCTGGCCTCACTAGTGACACCCACATCTTGAGCACGAATAAAAAAAGATGTTCCAACAGAGTCATCACTGAGCACAGCACTTTCATGGATCAATTAGCGTTGTCCTGCAATATAGTCTAACTTGGATCTCAAGATTTGTGGTGGTGTTGTGCATGCTGCACAACCTTATCTTAAATGGGATGAAAACCCCTTTCACAATATAGGGATCAGCAAAAGGAGTCCCAGCTAAGTGTGGAGAACACGTTGCCAATTACAAAATGTATTTGTGCAACTCTCAGACAGGAGATCTTCTTTTAATTACATCTGGCCACTGCATTAACAGTTCTGTGTTACACCTCCCTCCTTTCCAATACAAATATATATCATCTGTAGTTGCTTCTCTGTGTGCATCACCAACCTTTCATTCTTGAGACTCAATGAAAGAAACATCTGAACCTAACCAAGAACAATGTTTGTGGTGCACCCATAATTTAAATTAGAAACCATATTGCTTGAATGCCTAGATCACCTTGACTCAGAAAAATATGTGGTTGTGCCAACTGAAGGTAGTTTTTCTTAAATGTTTCAAGTTTTCAAAATTCCCACTTTGACTAACGCAATCAATTGCCTTAAAGTAACCATTTAAATCTTATAACTCCCCCTAGAACTCGTAGCGATACTGATGCCAGGAACACACCAATGTTCTTGGCATCCAGCGTTGCTAGGTTGCTCATAATAGGAACTATGCCATATGACATTATCCTGTCTTTGGCATCTATTGAAACATACCCACCGAAGAAGATAGGAACACTGGGGCCCTTGATATTTTGTAAAATGATATCAGTAAAATGTAAATAGGAGAGCCAACAAATAGTAATGGTTTATAATATGTTTTATGTGCAACAAAAAATATTTTATTGATACTACCCATGTTCAAGCACATACATTTTTAAAACCATGTGTTTTGTTCCTCATTGGAAATAAGAAGTGTAGTTACTGCAATATTCAGAGCAGTTGGTATCTCACTATTTAAATAATTAACTATGCAAAGCTTCATTTTGGCTGGCTGGTCTAAATCTGCTACAAGCAACACATCTGAGTAATAAAAACAGAAAATGCTGGGAATCTCAGCAGGTCAAGCATCATCTGTGGAAAGAAACAATGTTAATTTGTGACATTAACTCTGTTTCTCTCCACAGATGCTGTTTGACCTGCTGAGATTTCCAGCATTTTCTGTTTTTATTTCAGATCCCAGCATCTGCAGTATTTTGCTTTTGTGTATCTGAATAATACTTCCACTGATGAATTTTCCTTTGATATAAAGTTTCCTTTATTTGAGTTTGTAGGAGAATAGAGGCTTTATAGAAAGGGACAGCACTTATATATAATGGAAGCCATATAAACATCATAATAAAATAAAACCATTGGTGCTCAGAGCATTTATTAAGCCAAGTGGATAGAGAACTGATTGGCAGACAGGAAGCAACAAGTAGGAATAAACGGATCCTTTTCAGAATGGCAGGCAGTGACTAGTGGGGTACTGCAAGGTTCCATGCTGGGACCCCAACTATTTACAATATACATTAATTATTTCGACGAAGGAATTGAGTGTAATATCTCCAAGTTTCCAGATGACACTAAGCTGGGTGGCAGTGTGAGCTGTGAGGAGGATGTTAAGAGGCTGCAGGGTGACTTGGACAGGTTAGGTGAGTGGGCAAATGCATGGCAGATACAGTATAATGTAGATAAATGTGAGGTTATCCACTTTGGTGGCAAAAACAGGAAGGCAGAATATTATCTGAATGGTGACAGATTAGGAACAGGGGAGGTGCAACGAGACCTGGGTGTCATGGTACATCAGTCATTGAAAGTTGGCATGCAGGTACAGCAGGCGGTGAAGAAGGCAAATGGCATGTTGGCCTTCATAGCGAGAGGATTTGAGTATAGGAGCAGGGAGGTCTTACTGCAATTGCACAGAGCCTTGGTGAGGCCACACCTTGAATCTTGTGTACAGTTTTGGTCTCTTAATCTGAGGAAGGACACTCTTGCTATTGAGGGAGTGCAGTGAAGGTTCACCAGACTGATTCCCGGGATGGCAGGACTGATATATGAAGAAAGATTGGATTGACTAGGCTTATATTCACCGGAATTTAGAAGAATGAGAGGGGATCTCATAGAAACATGTAAAATTCTGACGGGATTGGACAGGTTAGATGCAGGAAGAATGTTCTCAATGTTGGGGAAGTCCAGAACCGGGAGTCACAATCTAAGGATAAAGGGTAAGCCATTTAGGACCGAGATGAGGAGAAACTTCTTCACTCAGAGAATTCATGTGAATCTGTGGAATTCTCTACCACAGAAAGTTGTTGAGGCCAGTTCATTAGATATATTCAAAAGGGAGTTAGATGTGAACATTACGGCTAAAGGGATCAAGGGGTATGGAGAGGAAGCAGGAATGGGGTACTAAATTTCCAAAAATGATCAGCCATGATCATAATGAATGGTGGTGCAGGCTCGAAGAGTAAATGGCCTACTCTTGCACCTTTTTTCTATGTTTCTATGTTTCTAAGGGGTAAAATAATGATTTGGCAGACATACAGATGGAGTTTGACATATCGGGGTAGAATTTCCACCAGGGTGGTCCCAATCTCCTGCTGTAACCTTGGCAGAAACCCTGGAGAAACAGCGTCAATAGCTATTTGTATCATTTCTGCACGATTTCTACCGATCTGTTAAACGCTGGGAGATCAGGAGAAGTCTCTCAGAAATTCTAGGTAATCGTCTTCAGAAGCTTCTATCTTTTTAATTTGATTTGCATTCATCACATGAGCTGACTCTTACAATAAAATGTATTCCTTAATACTTCAGCAGCAGCCACCAGGATGGCCAGAAACTAGCCAGAGACCTGGAAATGTTGGATCCTGGCCATGCGGCAAGGGATTTGATGGTCTTGTGGGGTTCGAACCTCCACCCATCCCCATCAAGACACTCACCTTTGGCTGCAGAAGGGGCAAATGCTCCCTCTAAGTTAGGAGTTCCTGCCCCCAGGCCATTAAGCCTGGTCAGACCAGGCATAGCTTTCTGACCACCAGCAGTTGTGGGGTAGATCAGGGGTCCAGGGTAGGGGGGTGGGGCAGCGGCAGGGAGAATCAATGGAGCAGAGCTTGTAACTTATTTCCAAGGGGACCCAACACCCCCGTCAGCAAGTGATCTCCACTGGGCTTTCCAACCTTGCAGCTATGGCAGGTACCCATGTGCACCCTGAATGGTGTGGCCACAAGCCACTGATAAGCAAGTTGAAGGAACCTACCCCTGACCCTGTGAACTTTGGTGAGCAGCAAGTACAGCAGAGTTAGAAATGGGAAGTTGCTTTTTTTCTCCTCCCTTCATGTGGGGAAGCATTTGGATTAAATTTGACACTTTTTCTCAACTGAAATATTCATATTGTACTCGTCAAACAATTAACAGCAGACAATGACAGAGAAGCATTGACAAAGACCTAAGAAAAGTTTCACCTGCTCATCCTGATGCTTGAAAGATAGTGAAAACCATGAAAAAATGTCAGTGTTAGTGAATGCTAACTAAAGTTAAAAGTTAGGTGGTCCCTAAAGGCCCTTTATCAAAACCCCTTGCCACTGGACCAAGACCTAGCTCTGTCAAGCCCGTGTGGTGGCTGGGGTGCAACGGCCACCACACGTTAAAAAAATCCACGCACAGGCGTCTTCCACCCTTCAGGATGTAGTTTGGGATCCGGAATATCATTGAAACACCTGTGAACTCATCCGTTTCCGGCGTGGAAGCAAGTCATCCTCGTTTTGAGGGACCACCTATGATGATGATATCAAAACACTATCTGTATCTCAGCTGCACCAGGACAGACTTTCAAAACTTAATTATTAGAAGCAAACTGCAAACCATCTAACATAAGCCAAAGTTTTAGTGAGTATAAGCTCTCCTTTTCATTCATTGGATCTCAGGACTACTGACTTGAGTTTTACACGTGACAAATAAGGTCCATTTATTGATAGATATTTATAATGGACTTGGCTCCAGCTCATTCTAATTGAATGTGGAATGCATTTGGTAAAGTACCACATAATAGACTTGTTAGCAAAATTGAAACCCATGGGATTAAAGGGGCAGTGGTAGCGTGGATACAAAATTAGTTAAGGGACAGAAAGCATAGAGTAGTGATGAATGTTTTTTTTCAAATTGGAGGCAAGTATACAGTGGTGTACCCAAGGGTCAGTATTTGGACTACGACTCATTTTGATATATATTAATGACCTGGACTTGGGTATACGGGGCATAATTTCAATGTTTGCAAATGACACAAAACTTAGAAATGTAAACAGTGAGAAGGATAGTAGCAGATATCAGGAGGATATAAACTGGTGAAATGGGCAGTCACATCAGGTGTAATTTAATGCATTAAAGTCTTGCATTGTGGAAGGAAGAATGAGGAGAGGCAATAGGAACTAAATAATACAATTTTAAAAGGGGTGCAGGAACAGAGTGACCTAAGGGTTTACATACAGAAATCTTTGAAAGTGGCAGGATAAGTTGAGATTGCTGTTTAAAAAACTATATAGGATCCTTGGCTTTATAAATAGACGCATACAGTACAAAAGCAAGGAAGTTATGCTAAACCTTTATAAGTCACTACGTAGGCCTCAGCTGGCATATTGTGCCCAATTCTGGACAACACTTTAAGAAGGGTGTCAAGGCTATGTAGAGAGATGTGGGACTTCAGTTATGTGGAGAGATTAGAGAAGATGGGATTCTTCTTTTTAGAACAGAGAAGGTTCCACGTGTTCCTCCTTCCTCATTGGTATTTTGGGATTTTAGCCAATCAGGTATTTGATTAGTAATTGAACATATGTTGTTATTTTACTATTCCATGATTTTTACTCGATAGATACGTGATATTATTGAAATTCTCAATCTTTGTAATATATTTTAAAAGGTTTGGCACAATGGATGCCTGCAGGATGCAAGATTTTTAATTGCATCGATTGCTATTAAAATCCCTACTGGAATGAATACTGAAACTATTTGTAAGTATTTGTAGATAGATGCAAGTATTCGATTAAAATGGCCCTCCACATTTTTGGAAATAATCTGCAAATGCTTATATAGGGTATTGTAAAAAAATTCTGTACAGATAATAATCATTAAAAAAGTACATAAGTCATGCAGATGGATTTAAATTAATGGATATACACATTGAAAAGGATCCAATAAGACCATTGAGAAAAAGGTATTAAGGAGGGTCAGATATGGATTTGATTTTTTTATTCATTCACAGGATGTGAGTGTCGCTGAAAAGGCCAGCATTTATTGCCCATCCCTAGTTGCCCTTGAGAAGGCGAGCCACCTTCTTGAACCTCTGCAGTCATGTGGTGAAGGTACTCCCACAGTGCTGACTTTGTTGTAGTGGTTTGGTACAACCGAGTGGCTTGCTATACCATTTCAGAGAGCAGTTAAGAGTCAACTGCATTGCTGTGGGTCTGGAGTCACATATAGACCAGACTAGGTAAGGACGGCAGATTTCCTTCCCAATAGGACATTAGTGAACCAGTTGGACAATCTGGTAGTTTCATGATCACCATTACTGATACTGGCTTTTTGTTCCAGATTTATTTAATTAACTGAATTTAAATTCCCCCAGCTGCTGTGGTGGGATTTGAACTCCCGTCTTTGGATTATTAATCCAGGTCTTTAAATTACTAGTCCAGTAACACAACACGATGCTACTGTACCAAGTATATTGAGCTTTGGGTTGTAAATATTAAAAGAGTGGGGATGTGGAAGAAGAGCTGAAGTATGAACATTAAGAGCTTAGATATGTAAAACATATTCTAAACATGTTCATTGTATAGATATTTTGCTGTGCAGTACTTAAGGAATTTTATGATTAAGTTATGAACTGAATTTAATACTTACTTACCTTACTTGTTGTATTTAATTAATTAAGCTACTGACGGGAACATTTGTTGTGGTCAGTGGAGAGGGTTCCCAGTGGGTTGATCGAAACATAAGTTGTCCTGCAGATTTTTGGGACTCCAACACAAGTGAACATTGTACATACCTACAACTTAAGTTACAAAACCCGTGATACTACCTGTTTTTACATAATCAGGGCCTTTCTTGAGTTGACGTCTTTTTGTGGATTGTTCAGCCTTTTTGAAGCCGTTAGCCATCAGCTTTTGATATTTTCTAGGTTGGCATGTATGTGAGCTAGAGATGGGGCCTCTTACTTCTCCATCAGGAATTCAATAACCTAGAGCTGATTTTCAAGAAATCACTCCATGCACTAAAGTTAAAAAGCCTTCTACTGATTCAAGTTTACTCTCTTCAGTTATGTGCAACCTTCATCTGCAAACATAGAAGTTAAGGTGAAAAGTTGGAATTGTCAGGAGCACAGAGTCATGTGTAGGTGTCAGGCTGTAGTCCATAGTGGCTGTGATAACACATGCATGCATCATTTTAGTTGCATTGGAGAGATTCGTTTGGGCGAATCTTTTTAAGAATATGACAGACTGAACCACCTTCAGATGTAAGTTGGTTTTGGAAAATGCTGCACAATTGTTATGTATAGTATTGCTTCAAAGTACTACAAGATAGTGTGAGTGGGAAGGAAACATATATGCTATGCATACTTTAGACAGCTAATTAAGATAGTGCCACGGCAAGTTGTCAAACCTTTGCTTTCCTGCTGAGATCTGCAATTTTTTGTGGAGTTGAATCCAGATTCACTGACTGTACGACTCCGTATTCACATACTACATGCATCATCATCACCTCGCATGCAGTATGTGGTATCCATTGTGTTCCTGTGCCAGAGAGTGCCACCCTCCTCTGGTACACTTGCCTAATCAATACTTCCAAAAATCTAGGTGCTATTTCTGCAGTTCCTCTGGAAACTGAAAATTTGTTTGGTAATACAAAATTCTACTGAGAACCTTTAAGAGGTGGGCTCTTTAAAATATAACCTCTCATTTACAGTCATGCTGCAGGAACCTTGGCCCCGATATTGGTGGCCTTACCGCCCACTGCCACCCAGTGCCGCCGAGTTTTGCTGCCGTTTTCCTCTCTTTGCAATTTTCCACTTGGGCTGGAGCGGGCGGGAGGGGAGTACTGCTGGGAACCGCCCGCTGACATCCTCTGGTGGCCAAGTAGCGTAAGTGGCCTCCCACCCGCTGAGCTGCCAGATTGGTGCGGGCGGGAGTCGGCGCCAGCAGGGGAAAGGATCACTGCACGGAGGCTGTTCTAACCCCAACGGTAGATTTGAAGAATGGAAAAAAAGATTAGTGAACATATTTTAAATATTTTTTTTTTACAGTGACTTACCTGGATGGGATCCCCTGAAGGTGTTCTGCTTTTTTTTTGTTTGCTATGATTTTTCATTTCAGCTCTTCCACCCTCCCTGGGCCCGACTCCATCCTCGGCCGCACTTGGGCGGCAAGAGCCTTTGCCGCCGAGATTGAGAACTCCCGCCCGCTGCCGCCCAGATTAACGGTATAAATCGATGTTTGGCCGCCGGGCAGTACTGTCACTTCTTTTAGAGGAATCTTCCAGGCAAAGTGCCGCCTGGTCTCTCGGCGGCCATCGAAGGTCTTTTGGGCGGCACTTGGGCGGGCTTTGGCCTTCATCAATTTCGGCCTCTATAAATCTTGCCAAACCAGCATATTTCCCATCTCCCCCAAGCAACAAGTGCCCAGCTTTATTCATACCTGGAGCCCACTACAATTATTACAATGAGCCTGACTTGGAAATCCCTGCAGGGCCAGTAGTCAACAAATTGGGAGAAGCTATTCTCACCTTATCTGTCTGCTATTGGTTCTGCACACCTCTCTTATCCGGCACCCTCGGGACCTGGTCTATGCCAGATAAGAGGATTTGCCGGCTGATGGGAGGTCAGCATTTCAGGCCCAGCTTCGGCGCCTCGGTTGACCCAGTGGGGGCGGGGAGAGGAGGTGCGGCTTGCCCCAAGATGCATCACGCCAGCCTTGGAAGGAGTCGTGTGCCGAACAGGAGGCCAAGGCTAAAGTGACTGGTACAGGGACAGAGGCAGAGCCTTGCTTGGAGAAGTGTCTTATCCTCCACCACCTCCCCCACCATCTCCCCCGCCCCCCCAGAGGGAGCATCGGAGGCGGCGGCGAGAGGAGGAGTGGCCGGCCCCAGAATGCAGTGCGCCGATCCGGCCTCGGATGGAGCACCAGAGGCGGCAGGGAGAGGAGGAGCAGCCGGCCCCAGACACATGGCCGGCCCCATATAATGTTCTTGCTGACAACGCTGCTGTCAACAACTTGGCTGTGTTCTGCGCATGTGCCCGCCTGGGGCCAGGAATTATGCTGGACAAGGGAGGTTGCCGGATAAAAGAGTACTGGATAAGAAAGGTTCAACCTGTACTAGCCTTTCCTGAGGAACTGTATCAAAGGCCTTACTGAAACCCAAGTACACTTATATCCACTGCCTTACCCCTATCAAGCTTCTTTGTCACAACTTTGGGTGGTGTAGTGGAGGAAAGTCCAGCCCAATGTCTCTTCTCTTTATTGTTTTGATTTCATGGATATTATTACAGACTTGAGTAATAAAAAAGATATGCTATCACGCTAAAAGGCTCTCAAACATTCAGTAGGGACAATTTTAATTTTCTCTGCCCCGCAGAAACCGAGCGAAAAGGGAGTTAATATCCAAACTGTGGGCTTACCACCAATGTTCCCTCTAAGCCACACAGCCGCACAGCTCTCTGGGGGAACATTACTTGGGGGGAACATTGGGCGGAACATTACTTGGGGGAACATTGGGGGAACATTACGTACCGTACTGTTCCCGCCCTGAGGTCTTTTTAACACCACTGTTTTCTAAGGTGGTTGAGGTGCCTGCCTATTTCATCTGAATTGGGTTTTATGTCATCGGACTCCTCCCTTATAGGGTAGATTTAATAGCTGAAATTACAATATGTATTTAGGAGGATTATACCAAATATTAAGGGTCTGAGCTACAAGGAGAGGCTAGAAAAATTAGGTTTTATTCTCCTGAGCAGAAATGATTGAAGAGGATTTGATAGAGGAGTTTAACATGATAAAAAGAATAGATGAGGTAATCGTAGGTTATTTCCATTGGTGGGTAAATTGAAGACAAGAAGCTACAATCCCAAGGTAAGCACAAGATACATAAAGGGGGAGATTGGAAGAAATAGTTTCATGCAGTTACTGGAATGTGAAATGCTTTGCCACAAGTGGAGATCAATGTTAAATTGATTGCTTTACATCTGATGAAACTTATTTACACAAAAAAGAATGCAATTATAAATGATATGACCCTGAAGTACATTTATGGCCAGGATTTCCCCTACCTCGGCGGAGACCTGGTGCGGCTGGAGTTGATGGCGGGTCCCAGCCTCGGCTCCAGCCCGCTCTGCGAAATGACTTTACCCTGATTGGGCTTGTTAAGTCTGCCCAGCACGTTTTCTGGCCAATTGAAGGGAGTGGGTCTGATGACATCATTTGACGATAATGTCATTTGATGTTGACGTCATTTCATGATGTGTCATCAGCCGGTTTCCTTAATGAGACCATGTGCAAATTGATTTTGACAGTTATGCTATCAGTTTTCTACAACATTGAGGTGCTGCAAACACTGACAAGCAATGCACAAAGGTGCATGGCTGCACCCAAGCTCTTCCATGAATCCCTCCGTATGCTTCCCATGGACGGAAGAGACCTCCCCAGGAGATCAACGCAGCCTGGTTGCACATTGCACAGGAAGACACAAGCAGGGATGTCATCAGGAGGACCAGGCTGCAGTGGCGCAAACCTTTCAATGATCTCAGTGGATCATGAAACGTTACTGCAAAACCACACTCAACCTTATCTTACTGTGCCACTCATCACATCACCATCACTCTGCCTTCTCTACCCTACTCCTGCACATCCTTACTCACAGCAACGTACCTTGCACCTCCACCTATCCCTCTCTATTTACATTACTTCCCCATCTCACTAGCCACCCCTCACACTCGCCCTCATCCTAGTTCAATCATACCAGCTAACAACACACAAGGGTAGGCACTTGGGTGTTTTAGCCAATGTTCATGTAAAGTTTCTGTTAATGCGGTGTCGAATATTGAAATCTTTATTTTGAACACTTTGCGTTCTTGAGCATATCTGTGTGCACCTTTGGAAATGGCTTAGTGAGTTGCAGTAAATGATGAGACATAATGGTACCCCCTGCAATGGTGGAGTTGAAAGCAATGGCTTGGGTATTGTAGGGATGCTTTATGGTGTTGGTGTGGGGTGGTGCCAACCTGGTGCATCATGTGGCAGCCAGGGTGTACAGCATCAACTGAAGTAAATATGGTTATGGTGAGTCCATCTCTTGCATTCCGGGCAGCAATGTGGTCAGGTTCTGATGCCCTGTGTCCTGTGGAGCATCAGTTGATTGCAGAGAATGTTGGTGCTGTTGTTGGTGCTGCTGGTGTAGGGTCTGAATCGTGGTCGGATTCTGAGGTCTAAGGTGAGATAGTTTCAATGTGAGCTAACGTAATAGATGATACGTGAACTTGAGATGACAAAAGTAATCTGTCAGTGGTCAGAGAGATTGTTCCAATGAGGTGACACTGGAGAGAGAGTTTGCTCCAAACACTTACACCCTGCATAAAGCTCAATCTGCCTTCCAAATGCAGTAAGCAACAGCTTTTGATCTAGGAAAGTGAACAGCTGTGAGATGGGAGCTTTTATAGCACAATTGCAGCTGTCAAGAAATTAATTCATGGTCACACAACTCCCTACGTCTTTACTTGACGTAATCCCCGAGCAGCGTATACCCTGTGGACAACCTGGTAAAATGGTAAGTTCAGCTCAAAGTTCTTTTTAATCATCATTATCATAGGCAGTCCCTCGAAATCGAGGAAGACTTGCTTCCACTCGAAAAGTGAGTTCTTAGGTGACTGAACAGTTCAATATGGGAATTACAGTCTCTGTCACAGGTGAGACAGTTGTTGAAGGAAAGGGTGAGTGGGACTGGTTTGCCGCACGCTCCTTCCGCTGCCTGCACTTGTTTTCTGCATGCTCTTGGCAATGAGAGTCGAGGTGCTCAGCGCCCTCCAGGATGTACTTCCTCCACTTAGGGCGGTCTTTGGCCAGGGACTCCCAGGTGTCGGTGTGGATGTTGCATTTTATCAAGGTGGCTTTGAGGGTGTCCTTGAAACGTTTCCTCTGCCCACCTGGGGCTGGCTTGTCATGTAGGAGTTCTGAGTAGAGCGCTTGCTGTGGAGTCTTGTGTCAGGCATGCAAACAATGTGGCCCACCCAATAGGCTCTTAACAAAGACATAATGACCTAGATTGCCACTGACCCGCCACCTAAAGCGCTTGCTGACCCCCGAAAAATCTCAATTGTGTTCTAATTTTGTTCATAATTACTGCATTTTAACTCCCATTTAATGCACTCCTACGCTTGAGAATAAATTCACCCCGATTGTGGTTTATACATCCACTCCACCTGATAACAGCAACAGTCATTTGCCACGTGATTTTTGGATGATATATGTAATTCTCAGGGGGAAGGTGTTTAGTTCAGCAGTCAATTTTACTGACAGGCTAAAGTATTTATTTTCTTGGTGATACAGGAAAACTCTTCCTGTTATTTTTCCGAAGCAATTACATCTTTTCATATTCTCTTTGAAGTATGTATTTGGAAGATCAGAATGTTGCATGTTCAAATTTGAATTTGCTTTCCAAAAAGAAAAACTAAATATTTAACGTATCCTCATTAAAATTAAGGAAAATACTATATATTGTACCTTTTGTACACAATGATATTTCAGCTTGGTAAAATTTCACAAATATTTTTGAATCATAATTTCAGTGTGAATCATCTACTCCCATGAGCTGAATGATATCCTGAATAATTTGTAATTTTCTAGTTTAATTTAGGTAGTAATTAAATAGCTAAAGTATCATACCATCTAAATACATTTTGAGTGCATCATAAATTTGGAAAATCAATTATCCCAAGGAATCTGAAGAATCACTGTTAAATATTGAATATTATTGTGCCTATGTAACTAATCACCAGGGACATGTTGCTAACATCTGAAGGACATGAGTCACAGAATATATAAAAATTATTACACAGGGCACACTTAGAAAACTTGACAGCTGTAGTCAGTTATTAAAAATCAAAGAAAGGACAAGGATATTAAGTCATAATAAAGTATATTGAATAGTTGAGATGGTAGTGCAGTATTCTGATTCTCCAACACCCTGTGCCATGGAAGGGTAGGAAGTTAGGGATGGATGGAAAATTGCTGGGTGAGTCACCGTATTTTGCTCTTACACCAGCAGCCGAGTCGCTGACTCAACAGCAGTATTGTCAGTTTGCTGGAAATGGACTGCTTGCTTGCCTATTTGAATAAGGCATTGTTGTTTAGCTGATAAAAACCTAAACAAAGGAGAAGAAAATGTAAAATAAATGGGACAAAAGTGCTTACATTTTGAAAGCAACATATAAAAAATGTCACTAATGGTACATATCTTGGAAGAAGTTATTTTTGACTATGGTAATGAACAGTAATTGTTTCAGTATTGACATTTAACAGTAACAAATGCAGGCGCAGTAGCTAGAAGGATATAGTCAGCATTCACCTATGTTCTTCTGCTTGTATCCTTAAAACAGTGTATTGCTCATTGCTGCTCACATGCAAGAAATGAGTGGTGACAGAGAAAGATCATCTAAATTAAGTATCATTATAGAAGAGGTAAACATAGCAAATGTATTAAATTCAGGAAATCCACAATACTTTAACTGTGAGGATGATTGTGAGAATAGTAGTTGGTCAGAGATGTTTTGAATAAATTAGTATTTATTCATAATGGCAGGATGGACTTTTCCTTTCAGAAGAAAAAAACACCTACAATTGCAGTATTCTATTGTACAGCTGTCACACAATCTGTGTGGGACCATTGCAATGTGAGAAACAGATGTGCCATCTGTTACTGTACTATGTAGTTTACATTAAATTAAATGTAATTAAATATGTACAAATTCATATATGAATTCTATTAATATTAAATGTTAATTGCATATTGTAAATACAAATGTCCTTCACAAAACATATTCAAGTAGTCACCGGCAGTGTATTTTTTTCATTTACTAACAAGAAAATGTAATGTTAACTCCTATTTCTTATATAGACGTTTCAATATTGTTTAAATTGCTGAAATCTGTTTGTTCTTTATGAAGATATGGTTCTTTGAAATAGGCTGGTAATTTAAGCTGTGTTTTTCTACATGTTAGAGTTCTGAACTAGCTCCCATTGTGTGTGTAGAATGCCCCAGTGTGACTACTTATAGCTATGCTGCTGCACTACCGACATGGAGCAAGATACAAAAACTAAGGTGACTTTTAAAGGTGAGATTTATTGTCAACCATACAACAAAAATAATTGTTAATAACCAGGAAAACATTGATGCAATTGAAATAGTTATTTTAGTTTGATATACTTGCTATAAATCTGAAGGTTCAATTTTTTCTTAAGGATCAAAGTTAATTTGTAGCATTAAACCAATGTTTTGAGAGCCAGAAAACAAGAAACGTATTTGTTGTCATCCAGAGCAGTAAGGATACAGAGTACATGCTCTTGAGTAGGAGGAGCTGCTTCTCAGTGCTCGTGTTGTGCTGTCACTTATTAATCAGCCCTCCCTGTATTGCCTATTAAAACAGGATGGCAAAGTATAAGTTCTTTCTTCGTCTATCTATAAAATAGTTCACTACAATAGTATTAGTTGTGTAATCTTTTCACTGCTTGGAATTCAAAACAAAAATTACGTTGTAAACATGGTTATTGTGACGCAGATTTTCGGTTATATCTATATTTATGAATATGCTAACCTGAGTGTGTTTCAATGACATGTAATACAATGCAGACATGTCCCATCTCCACACTTGCACTGATACACTTTACCCTTTCTGCTGTTCCTATTTGAACAAGGGCGGTGAAATAGGTAAAATATTGAATCTTTGAGAACCTGCCTCATTAAATATTTGTAAAAAAAAGACATCAAAGACGGAAATTTGTTGACCAATTGATCTGTGAGCAGAAATCTCCACAATACTTCCGTCGCTGCTTTCTTAATGAGTTATTACATTAACTTTTTGAAAGATGTGATCATTTCCAACCCACCTCGACACACGAAGTACAAAGTCTAAGTGGCTTTGCCCAGAGATTGAGGGAGGAGGAGGAGGGGTTTGCACGAGGTAAGAGCCGCAGGCGCCAATCCGTCTCCACGCGCCGTCTGGCACCTGCTCAGCGCTGCTCCAAATTGCACGGCGCACTCTCCTCTCCAACTCGGAACAAGCAGAATGCAAGTTTCGTTTCCCCCTCTCTGCTTTTCTGCCAGGCCGAAAGAGGTTTTAAAATCAAAATCCGCGTCGAATTGTTTCACATATTTAATTTCCATTAATGGAACAAAAATAGAAATTTCGATAGAGAAGCGGCTATAAACTGGGTAAGGTGATTGGAGGATAATTCTAATTGAGAAGTCGCTTTAATGTTGTTGCAAACGGAAAAGTGCCAATAATGAGGATTTGGGGAAAAGGGAGTAGAGAGAAGTAGAAAGGGAGCTGTCCAACTTTCAGCACTCAGCTCTCTTGCAGTCAAATTCTTAAACGCGACGGGGGAAAAAAATCGTCTGCACAACTTGATTGACTGACGAGAAAGTGACTAATCGGTGTTACTGAAAATAATGGAATCTGAGAGTAATGACTGCAGCGTGTTGCCTGCCGCCAGCAAAGCCCCCAAACACTTGTGGAGACAGCCCAGAGATCACGGGAAGGTGAAGCGGCGCGGCTTCTCGGACACAGACAAGTACCTGTTGCACCGAGCCGTGCAGACCTACGCCATGGACACCGGAGACAGACCCGGCCTCAAGAAGTCCAGGATGTCCTGGCCCTCTTCCTTTCAAGGATTCAGACGGTAGGCTCACTCCACATAAGGTTGGCACTTTGCAACTTGCTCGGGTGCCGTGTCGCCGAGGCAGCCAAGCAGCTGCAACGAACCCGAGTCGCGACGGCAATGAATCTCGATAGGAAAGGGTTGTTAATGCTACTTGCTTTAATCCTTCAGAGGAGTGATTTAAACGATGTATTGTGAATACTGAGCGCGTTTAGTTTTCACGGGGGGCGGGATCCGTAAGTGAATACAATACTGAACCGGTGTAGATAGACAGTTGTGGAGCTTTTACACTATTCTGAATATTCAGCATAAGACTATTGCTGTGTCCACGTTTCCAAACGCGATGTCCACGGCATGCTACTAGAACAGATTTGCAGTTGTACCCAAGTGTTTGACTCGATCTTTATCATCAGAACCTAAAATGCCGATTCAAAGACCCCGCAAAATAAAGATTACGGTTGTTGGTTGTGAATCGCGAAGTTTGTGTGACCTAGTATCACCCAATTTTGACTTGAGTGGTGTGTATTGATGAATAACATACATGAAAAAACAGTTACAATAACTTGCGAAGAAGCTGTTGGGGATGGCGGTGGAGAATCAGTGTGCAAAATCCAGAGTATAGATTTTTTTTTGTAAGATTCAGGTGAATCTGGGTAATTAGAGATCCCAATTTCATTTCTATAGTTTCTAAACGTTCACAGTTGTTTATAATTGCAAACGGAGGAGTGGCAATGCCAATTAATGACTGACTCTATCCCATCAGTATTACCTCACATCAGTATTACCTGCCTTTATTACTATTGCTGAAACTATATCGAGAAATACCAGCTGATGTCCTATTCATGATGATTAAGAGGTTGATGTCAATTTTAGAAAGCTTTACTTGCTTGATTATTTCCAGTGGGTTAGGGTGTAAGAATTGTCATATAAATTCGTTTAACTTTTATAACTAATGTGCCTTTTCAATGTTATGTATAAATTATAAAATCGATATAATAAAATTCATCTTATATGAGTAGTATAGTATGGCAATGAATTATACTGAACATTGTCTAAGATTCCATCCCCTGTTTGTGTTGAGTTACCTGATCTCAGATGGAGAAGTATTACATTGTTATTCATTCACAGGATGTGGGTGTCACTGACAATGCCAACATTTATTGCCCGTCCCCAATTGCCCTTTGATACAACTGGGTGACTTTTTCCAAAGGGCAGTTAAGAGTCAACCGCATTGCTGTGGGTCTGGAGTCACATATAACACAAGAAATAGGAGCAGGAATAGGCCATACGGCCCCTCGAGCCTGCTCCGCCATTTTATACGGTCTTGGCTGATCCGATAATGGACTGAGGTCGACTTCCCTGCCTGCTCCCCATAACCCCTTATTCCCTTATTGGTTAAGAAACTGTCTATCTCTGTCTTAAATTTATTCAGTGTTCCACCTTCCACAGCTCTCTGAGGCAGCCAATTCCACAGATTCCCTCTGAGAAAAGACATTTCTCCTCGTCAGTTTTAAATGGGTGGCCCCTTATTCTAAGATTATGCTCCCTAGTTCTAATCTCTCCCAACAGTGGAAACATTTTCTCTGCATCTACCTTGTCAAGCCCCCTCAAAATATTATACGTTTTGATAAGATCACCTCTCAATATTCTGAATTTCAATGAGTAGAGGCCCAACCTACTCAACCTTTCCCCATAGGGCAACCCTCTCATCTCTGAAATCAACCTAATGAACCTTCTCTGAACTGCCTCCAAAGCAAGTATAACCTTTTGTAATATGGAAACCAAAACTCCACGCAGTATTCCAGGTGTGGCCTCATCAATAACCTATGTAACTGTAGCAAGACTTCCCTGCTTTTATACTCCATCCCCTCTGCAATAAAGGCCAAGATTCCATTGGCTTTCCTGATCACTCGCTGTACCTGTATACTAAACTTTTGTGTTTCATGCACAAGTACCCCCAGGTCCCACTGTACTGCAGCACTTTGCAATCTTTCTCCATTTAAATAATAACTTGCTCTTTGAGTTTTTTCTGCCAAAATGCATGACCTCACATTTTCCAACATTATACTCCATCTGCCAAATTTTTGCGCACTCACTTAGCCTGTCTATGTCCTTTTGCAGATTTTCTGTGTCCTCCTCACACATTGTTTTTCCTCCCATCTTTGTATCATCAGCACACTTGATTACGTTACACTTGGTCCCTCCTTCGAAGTCATTAATATAGATTGTAGCTAGTTGGGGTCCCAGCACTGATCCCTGCGGCACCCCACTAGTTACTGATTGCCAACCCGAGAAGGAACCATTTATCCCGACTCTCTGTTTTCTGATAGGTAGCCAATCCTTTATCCACGCGAATATATTACCCCCAACCCTGTGAGCTTTTATCTTGTGCAGCAACCTTTTATGTGGCACCTTGTCAAATGCCTTCTGGAAGCCCAAATACACCACATCCACTGGTTTCCCCTTCACATAGAAAACATAGAAACATAGAAAATAGGTGCAGGAGTAGGCCATTCGGCCCTTCTAGCTTGCACCACCATTCAATGAGTTCATGGCTGAACATGCAACTTCAGTACCCCATTCCTGCTTTCTCACCATACCTCTTGAACCCCCTAGTAGTAAGGACCTCATCTAACTCCTTTTTGAATATATTTAGTGAATTGGCCTCAACAACTTTCTGTGGTAGAGAATTCCACAGGTTCACCACTCTCTGGGTGAAGAAATTCCTCCTCATCTCGGTTCTAAATGGCTTCCCCCTTATCGTTAGACTGTGTCCCCTGGTTCTGGACTTCCCCAACATTGGGAAAATTTTTCCTGCATCTAACCTGTCTAACCCCGTCAGAATTTTAAACGTTTCTATGAGGTCCCCTCTCATTCTTCTGAACTCCAGTGAATACAAGCCCAGTTGATCCAGTCTTTCTTGATAGGTCAGTCCCGCCATCCCGGGAATCAGTCTGGTGAACCTTCGCTGCACTCCCTCAATAGCAAGAATGTCCTTCCTCAGGTTAGGAGACCAACACTGTACACAATACTCCAGGTGTGGCCTCACCAAGGCCCTGTACAATTGTAGCAACACCTCCCTGCCCCTGTACTCAAATCCCCTCGCTATGAAGGCCAACATGCCATTTGCTTTCTTAACCGCCTGCTGTACCTGCATGCCAACCTTCAATGACTGATGTACCATGACACTCAGGTCTCTTTGCACCTCCCCTTTTCCTAATCTGTCACCATTCAGATAATAGTCTGTCTCTCTGTTTTTACCACCAAAGTGGATAACCTCACATTTATCCATATTATACTTCATCTGCCATGCATTTGCCCACTCACCTAACCTATCCAAGTCACTCTGCAGCCTCATAGCATCCTCCTCGCAGCTCACACTGCCACCCAACTTAGTGTCATCCGCAAATTTGGAGATACGACATTTAATCCCCTCGTCTAAATCATTAATGTACAATGTAAACAGCTGGGGCCCCAGCACAGAACCTTGCGGTACCCCACTAGTCACTGCCTGCCATTCTGAAAAGTCCCCATTTACTCCTACTCTTTGCTTCCTGTCTGACAACCAGTTCTCAATCCATGTCAGCACACTACCCCCAATCCCATGTGCTTTAACTTTGCACATTAATCTCTTGTGTGGGACCTTGTCGAAAGCCTTCTGAAAGTCCAAATATACCACATCAACTGGTTCTCCCTTGTCCACTCTATTGGAAACATCCTCAAAAAATTCCAGAAGATTTGTCAAGCATGATTTCCCTTTCACAAATCCATGCTGACTTGGACCTATCATATTACCTCTTTCCAAATGCACTGCTATGACATCCTTAATAATTGATTCCATCATTTTACCCACTACCGATGTCAGGCTGACCGGTCTATAATTCCCTGTTTTTTCTCTCCCTCCTTTTTTAAAAAGTGGGGTTACATTGGCTACCCTCCACTCCATAGGAACTGATCCAGAGTCAATGGAATGTTGGAAAATGACTGTCAATGCATCCACTATTTCCAAGGCCACCTCCTTAAGTACTCTGGGATGCAGTCCATCAGGCCCTGGGGATTTATCGGCCTTCAATCCCATCAATTTCCCCATCACAATTTCCCGACTAATAAGGATTTCCCTCAGTTCCTCCTCCTTACTAGACCCTCCGACCCCTTTTATATCCGGAAGGTTGTTTGTGTCCTCCTCAGTGAATACCGAACCAAAGTACTTGTTCAATTGGTCCGCCATTTCTTTGTTCCATAGAAACATAGAGACATAGAAAATAGGTGCAGGAGTAGGCCATTCGGCCCTTCTAGCCTGCACCGCCATTCAATGAGTTCATGGCGGTGCAGGCTAGAAGTTCCCCGTTATGACTTCCCCTGATTCTGACTGCAGGGGACCTACGTTTGTCTTTACTAACCTTTTTCGCTTTACATATCTATAGAAACTTTTGCAATCCATCTTAATGTTCCCTGCAAGCTTCTTCTCGTATTCCATTTTCCCTGCCCTAATCAAACCCTTTGTCCTCCTCTGCTGAGTTCTAAATTTCTCCCAGTCCCTGGGTTCGCTGCTATTTCTGGCCAATTTGTATGCCACTTCCTTGGCTTTAATGCTATCCCTGATTTCCCTTGATAGCCACCCTATTCGTTACATCCTCAAAGAATTCCAGCAAATTTGTCAAACATGATTTCCCCTTCATAAATCCATGCTGACTCTGCCTGACCGAATTATGCTTTTCCAAATGTCCTGCTACTACTGGTTTAATAATGGGATCCAACATTTTCCCAAGCACAGATGTTAGGCTAGCTGGTTTATAGTTTCCTGCTTTTTGTCTGCCTCCTTTTTTAAATAGGGGCGTTACATTTGCAGTTTTCCAATCTGTTGGGACCTTCCCAAAATCCAGGGAATTTTGGTAAATTACAACCAATGCATTCGCTTTCCCTGCCGCTAATTCTCTTAAGACCCTAGGATGCAAGCCATCATGTCCAGGTTCAGTCTTTATGGTAGAGGACACTAACAATATTCCAACAGTGGATAGTCAAGGGGTTATGAGGTGGAGGAACTTAACACAATCACAATCACTAAAGAGGTGGTACTCAGTAAGATAATGGAACTAAAGGCGGATAATCCCCTGGACTTGATGGCTTGCATCCTAGGGTGTTAAGAGAAGTAGCGGCAGGGATTGTGGATGCATTGGTTGTAACTTACCAAAATTCCCTGGATTCTGTGGAGGTCCCAGCAGATTGGAAAACTGCAAATGTAACGCCCCTATTTAAAAAAGGAGGCAGACAAAAAGCAGGAAACTATGGACCAGTTAGCCTAACATCTGTGCTTGGGAAGATGTTGGAGTCCATCATTAAAGAAGCAGTAGCAGGACATTTGGAAAAGCAAACTTAGGTCAGACAGAGTCAGTATGGATTTATGAAGGGGAAATCATGTTTGACAAATTTGCTGGAGTTCTTTGAGGATGTAACGAACAGGGTGGATAAAGGGGAACCAGTGGATGTGGTGTATTTGGACTTCCAGAAGGCATTTGACAAGGTGCCACATTAAAGGTTACTGCACAAAATAAAAGTTCACGGGGTTGGGGCTAACTAACAGAAAACAGAGAGTCGGGATAAATGGTTCATTCACGGATTGGCAACCAGTAACTAGTGGGGTGCCGCAGGGATCAGTGCTGGGACCCCAACTATTTACAATCTATATTAATGACTTGGAAGAAGGGACTGAGTGTAACGTAACCAAGTTTGCTGACAATACAAATATGGGAGGAAAAGCAATGTGTGAGAAGGACACAAAAAATCTGCAAAAGGACAGACAGGCTAAGTGAGTGGGCAAAAATTTGGCAGATGGAGTATAATGTTGGAAAGTGTGGTCATGCACTTGGCAGAAAAAAATCAAAGAGCAAGTTATTATTTAAATGGAGAAAGATTGCAAAGTGCCGCAGTAAAGTGGGACCTGGGGGTACTTGTGCATGAAACACAAAAGGATAGTATGCAGGTACAGCAAGTGATCAGGAAGGCCAATGGTATCTTTGCCTTTATTGCAAAGGGGATGGATTATAAAAGCAGGGAAGTCTTGCTACAGCTACAGTATTAGTGAGGCCACATCTGGAATACTGCATGCAGTTTTGGTTTCCATATTTACGAAAGGATATACTTGCTTTGGAGGCAGTTCAGAGAAGGTTCACTAGGTTGATTCTGGGGATGAGGGGTTGATTTACGAGGAAAGTTTGAGTAGGTTGGGCCTCTACTCATTGGAGTTCAGAAGAATGAGAGGTGATCTTATCGAATCGTATAAGATTATGAGGGGGCTTGACAAGGTGGATGCCGAGTGAATGTTTCCACTGATTGGGGAGACTAGAACTAGAGGGCATGATCTTAGAATAAGGGGCTGCCCATTTAAAACAGAGATGAGGAGGAATTTCTTCTCTCAGAGGGTTAGAAACATAGAAACATAGAAAATAGGTGCAGGAGTAGGCCGTTCGGCCCTTCGAGCCTGCACCGCCATTCAATGAGTTCATGGCTAAACATGCAACTTCAGTACCCCATTCCTGCTTTCTCGCCATACCCCTTGATCCCCCTAGTAGTAAGGACTACATCTAACTCCTTTTTGAATATATTTAGTGAATTGGCCTCAACAACTTTCTATGGAATTCCACAGGTTCATCACTCTCTCTGGGTGAAGAAGTTTCTCCTCATTTTGGTCCTAAATGGCTTACCCCTTATCCTTAGAATGTTGTAAATCTGTGGAATTTGCTGCCTCGGAGAGCTGTGGAAGCTGGGACATTGAATAAATTTAAGACAGAAATGGACAGTTTCTTGAGCGATAAGGGGTGATGGGAAGCGGGCGGGGAAGTGGAGCTGAGTCCATGATCAGATCAGCCATGATCTTATTGAATGGTGGAGCAGGCTTGAGGGGCCGTATGGCCTACTCCTGTTCCTCTTTCTTATGTTCTTATTTATCTGTCTTTAGTCCCATTATCTTACTGAAAACCACCTCCTTAGTGATTATGATTTTGTTATGTTCCAGACCAGGTAAGGATGATAGATTTCTTTCCCTAAAGGGCATTAGTGAACTAGATGGGCTTTTATGACAATCCAGTAGTTTCATTGTCACAATTGTTGATACTAACTTTTTATTCCAGGTTTATTTAATTGAATTTAAGTTCCCCATGGTGGGATTTAAACTCGTGTCTCTGAATCCAGGCCTCTGGATTACTAGTCCAGTAACATAGGGCCCAAGTTTCGAGCCGCGCCTAGAACGGCGCAGTCCCGACCTGGACGCCCATTTTTCGCGCCACAAAGTGCGCCTAAAAAAACCCTCCAGGTTCTCCACCTTCCTGCAGGTCCTCTGGCCCTCGGCACAGCGCAGCAGGAGCTGTAGGGGGCGGAGCCAGGTCCCTGCGTCGAAAACAGTGCCGGGACCTCTGCACATGCGCGCTACAGTGGGCGCGCATGTGCAGTAGCTCCAGGCGCCCGAAACTGTGTGGGAGGGGCCGAAGCACGCAGCCCCTAGCCCTAGCCCTGGCCGAATGGCCTCACTGGGGCTGCGTGAATAAGGCTCCTCCCATGGCCAGCTCCTGCTTCCTCCCAACCCGACTCGACTCCCGCTTCCCGGATCGGACCGGACTCCCGCTCCCCCTCCGCCTCCGGACCCGACACCGACACCGACCTGACTCCCGCTCCCGCCTCCGCCTCCGGACTGGATCCGACCTGACCTCCCTCCCCCCGACCTGACCTCCCTCTACCTCCCTCCCTCCCTCCCCCCGACCCGAACCAAACCGACCTCCCTCCCACCACACCCCCCGACCCGCGCTCCCCCCGACCCGACCCAACGCCACCTACCTGTAAATCTGGTGCTGGGGACGGGTCCTGCCCGAAGTCTCGGGCCCGGCCCGTTCAGCCACCCTCCCCCTTCTCCTTTCCCCCCCTCTTCTCCTTTTCCCCCCCTCTTCTCCTTTCCCCCCTCTTCTCCTTTCCCCCCCTCTTCTCCTTGCCCCCCCTCTTCTCCTTCCCCCCCCTCTTCTCCTTCCCCCCCCCTCTTCTCCTTCCCCCCCCTCTTCTCCTTCCCCCCCTCTTCTCCTTCCCCCCCTCTTCTCCTTCCCCCCCCTTCTCCTTCCCCCCCCCCTCTTCTCCTTCCCCCCCCTCTTCTCCTTCCCCCCCCTCTTCTCCTTCCCCCCCTCTTCTCCTTCCCCCCCTCTTCTCCTTCCCCCCCTCTTCTCCTTCCCCCCCCTCTTCTCCTTCCCCCCCTCTTCTCCTTCCCCCCCTCTTCTCCTTCCCCCCCTCTTCTCCTTCCCCCCCTCTTCTCCTTCCCCCCCTCTTCTCCTTCCCCCCCTCTTCTCCTTCCCCCCCCTCTTCTCCTTCCCCCCCCTCTTCTCCTTCCCCCCCCTCTTCTCCTTCCCCCCCCCTCTTCTCCTTCCCCCCCCCTCTTCTCCTTCCCCCCCCTCTTCTCCTTTCCCCCCCTCTTCTCCTTTCCCCCCCTCTTCTCCTTTCCCCCCCTCTTCTCCTTTCCCCCCCTCTTCTCCTTTCCCCCCCTCTTCTCCTTTCCCCCTCTCTTCTCCTTTTCCCCCCCTCTTCTCCTTTCCCCCCTCTTCTCCTTTCGCCCCCTCTTCTCCTTTCCCCCCCTCTTCTCCTTTCCCCCCTCTTCTCCTTTCCCCCCCTCTTCTCCTTTCCCCCCCTCTTCTCCTTTCCCCCCCTCTTCTCCTTTCCCCCCCTCTTCTCCTTTCCCCCCCTCTTCTCCTTTCCCCCCCTCTTCTCCTTTCCCCCCCTCTTCTCCTTTCCCCCCCTCTTCTCCTTTCCCCCCTCTTCTCCTTCCCCCCCCTCTTCTCCTTTCCCCCCTCTTCTCCTTTCCCCCCTCTTCTCCTTTCCCCCCCTCTTCTCCTTTCCCCCCCTCTTCTCCTTTCCCCCCCTCTTCTCCTTTCCCCCCTCTTCTCCTTTCCCCCCCTCTTCTCCTTTCTCCCCCTCTCCTCCTTTCCCCCCCTCTTCTCCTTTCCCCCCCTCTTCTCCTTTCCCCCCCTCTTCTCCTTTCCCCCCCTCTTCTCCTTTCCCCCCCCTCTTCCCCTTTCCCCCCCCTCTTCCCCTTTCCCCCCCCTCTTCCCCTTTCCCCCCCCTCTTCTCCCTTTCCCCCCCCCTCTTCTCCCTTTCCCCCCCCCCTCTTCTCCTTTTTCCCCCCCCTCTTCTCCCTTTCCCCCCCCCTCTTCTCCCTTTCCCCCCCCCTCTTCTCCCTTTCCCCCCCCCCTCTTCTCCCTTTCCCCCCCCCTCTTCTCCCTTTCCCCCCCCCCTCTTCTCCCTTTCCCCCCCCCCTCTTCTCCCTTTCCCCCCCCTCTTCTCCTTTCCCCCCCTCTCTTCTCCTTCTGACAGAGACACACTGGGGGGGATCCCAGCACGCTGTTGGAGGGCTCCTCGTGCTGCAGTTGGTAAGTAGAAAATGTTTTATTTATTGATTTAAAAAAAACATTATTTCTTATTAATTTTTTTTGATTGATTTAGTAGTTGATTTATTGATGTATTTATCATTTATTATTGATGATGGCTCTTTATTTGTAAAACTGAAGTGTTTAATGTTTGTAAACTTCCCTTTAAACCCCCCCCTCCCCCATTCCCTACGCCTGATTTGTAACCTACGCCTGATTTTCTAAAGTGTCGACAAGGTTTTTTCGAGCGTACAAAAATCTTTACTTACTCCATTTTAAGTTAGTTTGGAGTAAGTTTTCACTGACAAAACTTTGAAAACAGGCGTAAGTGGCCGGACATGCCCCCTTTTGAAAAAAAAATTCTGTTCCAAAGTGAAACTGTTCTAACTGACTAGAACTGGAGCAAACTAAATGACGAGAATTCCGATTTCTAAGATACTCCGTTCTACACCAGTTGCTCCTAAAAATCAGGAGCAAATCATGTGGAAACTTGGGGCCATAATCACTATGCTTCACTTGGGCTTGGTGTTTCTTGGATAAAAGGGGGAAAATCAACTAAGGTTCCTACTGCTGCTTGCCACCGATGTTGGAAAGTTATGCAGCATGCAGCAGACCATGATTATTTTGGACAGCTTTGCTGAGATCCAAAGGTAGAATCTTTGCTTTCGAGTCCCAATGATGTGCTGTGTGACTCATTGTAATTACATTCTGCTGCTGTCGGGTGTCTTCCGCCATGGCTACAGAGGATAGCCCCGGTCTCTCAACAGCTATCTTTTCACGTCTAACTGAGTCTTCAAATAATGCAGGCAGCATGGACTGCTGCACAACAAAGGCATCATAGTTATTTCCTGAATAATACAAACTTACTTTCATTATTATGTTTCTGTGGTTAAACACCAGCTGAAGATTAATTGAATGTAAGCTCTTTCTGTTCATAAAGGAAATGAGGTTCATGTGAGGAGGCCCGATACCCACATCTATTAAGCTCTGAATCCTTGGCAATCCTGCTACCTGGTAGAGGTTCTGTGCCTGCCCAGCTGATGTCTCCTTTTTACAGGGAAAGTGATGGTGTTGTCACTTACAGCACTATGGCTTGTTTTGAACTCCCCCCTTCCTGGTGGATAGCAGAAAGAGGGCCAGTTAAAATGGAGCAAGGAACTTACCCGCTCTTTTCCCCATGCAAGCAGCTTTTACCTCTGCTTTGATGGATGCTTAAAATAAACACCACCTTGCTTTGCTGTAGCTCCTACAGCCGACTTTCAAGGCATCGTCCTCAAAAATGGAAGTTTGACTTATAATCTGCCTTGGCTCTATTATCCTTGCCACCAGAGTGATTTTTCAGGCAGTACAAAGCACTCTTGAGAATTGCTGCGTCACTAATGTTCCCATTCCCATCCAATCGCATTGCTGCCATGTCCCAACAACAGTTTCCCATGTATCGGTAGCCTGCTGAAATTAATGGGAGGGGCTAGCTGTACATAATTCAGTGAAGTCAATCAAATGATCCAAGTGGACCATGTACATGTTTTGCTGATTGACCTGTGTTAAGTTTTATAAATTTTTATGCTCTTTAACATAGATCAATGAATGTTGCACATTTTTTAACCCACTAATTGATTTCCCAAATTACTTTTAAAAAAAAATCATGGATATGTTTGGTATACCTTTTTAATGAATGCAATTTTTGAGAGAGATAGTGAAATAAGTGTTTATATTTTTGAATCGTTGCTGTTTACCAAATATCAAATTTGAATCAATTAGCATAATTCACACCCTTCAGACATATCGGACACAAACATAAACCTTTAATTGTATAGTTTTACATTAATATTGCAAATTTCAGTATCAATGTTGTCTTCGGAGAACTGAAATTTGTTTTGCTATAACAGCGGTTATGCCTTGATAGAACTTGAAAGTGTTTATTAAAAAAACAGGGGGATCAGAAGTGGTTTGCTGTTATTGATATCAGGTGCTTGTAAATCTGAGGCTCAGAAATAAAAGCTTAACTGTAATAATTATGTCAGTTGAAATTTGTCATTAGTGTATTTTACTGCAGCTGGAAGATTTAGTACAGTACATTAACAGCCATAAATGTATCAATTATATTCACCTTAATATTTAATACTGCAATAAACATCAAATCAAATGGTGCATTACCTAATGATATTATCAATACCATTTAAACATTAAAAGCAAAGCAAGGCTACTAGCAAGAAGATGTTTCTTCCTAGTTTCAAAGTTGGCCTCATTTGAGACTCCATAACATTTCTTGGGGGCTCATCACTGCATTTGTAAAATTAATGTAATGGGGAAAACGGTTTGAGCATTCTAATATTTTGACTTTTCTTTTCCTATTTGACTTTAAGCACAACCAAATTCATTTTAAGACTGAAAATAGGATGTGAGGAGAACAACTGGTGAAGGTGATAGAAAGGATGTTCAGTTTCATGCACTTGGCTTGTCAGCTATCACGAATTCAGCTGCACTAAGTACTTTGTATTATAATCACAATGGGCTAGACTTTCCCGAAAGCTCCTCAACGCCCGATTGCCCGCCCAGAAAAACTGCTAATGTTTTGTAAGTAATACTGGCGCAAATTTCCACTTTTAAGTTAAAAATAATCACCCGGCGAGAAAATGGATCAAAAAAATAAAAAGTTTTAAAAAAACATTCCCAAAACACTTTTAAAACTAATCACCGTTTTACAATTAAAAATAAATAAAGAACCTTTAACTTACCTTTCACCTACCACACTGATTAAGCAGCTTTCACAGGGCAGTTCCCTCGGCGATCTGGACGGGCTTCCATTGAGGCCAAGCCTACGCCCTGGCGATTTTCTCAGTGGTGCACGTCGACGGTTTAGTCCCGGCGGGCATTTTGAGATTTGGGCAATACCATTGAAAAACTAAGGGGAAAACTTTCGCCGGGCGGATTCTCCAGCAAAAACAGCTGTACTGCCAAGAAAGCCACTGAAAACCCGCCGAAAAGGAAAGGAAAGTTTAGCCCATAAAATGTTCACTCACCACTAGTTCAGTGTGAATGCTATCTTTACAGTAAGGGTGATATAGCACAAGGTGACAGACATAATTGATCACTGGTCTCATGATGTGAAATAACATAAAAGGTTTGCTTAAGAGAGACTGGGGGGGTGGGAGAAGTTTGCAGGTTGGACCCAAAATGGGTCTGACATTAATGGTGTGTATTTTCAGGTTTGGGCCACATTTAAATTTTACTAACAAGCTGCAGTTGCCAAACGGGGAATCTGCAGCAGCTTGCCAGTCTGGTGCAGCTGGCTGTTGAGCATAATCCACCCAATCTCTCTCTCTCTCTCTCTCTCTCTCTCTCTCTCTCTCTCAGAGAGCAGACAGAAGGGAAACTTGGGCTTCCTACATTAAATCCTCAGGCTTAGTTGTTCCAGAAATTTCACAGTGGGAGAATCTGATCTAAAATCTCATGTTAGCTTTCAAGGTTTTCCTCTGAGCGCTTCGTATTTCTAAGTAGCTAAAATAGGTGTGCTACTTTAGATTTTACACTAGAGTCGTGCAGAATATATATATGATAAGCTTAATTACACTTCTCAAATGGTAGCTTTTGACAAATTACTTAATTTCTTGTGGTTATTGATGTCAAGTTATTAGAAAACGTTGTGGATGGTGTGAAATGATTCTGTCTAAACTTTCTGAAAGCAATGGTTTTATTGACTGACTTTTTGATTTTTGCCCTTGATTTTTCTGCCCTCCACGCTTGTTTTTCTCCTTCCTACCTTTTGCTTCTGCCCCCTTTTTACTTTGCTCTGCCTCCCTGCATAGATTCCCATCCCCCTGCCATATTAGTTTAAACCCTCCCCAACAGCACTAGCAAACACTCTGCCACGTATTCATCTGAACTATCCTGCTATTCCTACTACTGAGATTACTAACTTTGAAGTCCTACTTTTTAATTTAACTCCTAGCTCCCTAAATTCGGCTTATAGGATCTAATCTGTTTTTTTTACTATGTCGTTGGTACCTATATGCACCACGGCAGCTGGCTGTTCGCCATCCCCTTCCAGAATGCCCTGCAGCAGCTCCGAGACATCCTTGACCCTTGCGCCAGGAAGGCAACATACCATCCTGGAGTCTCGTTTTCAGCCGCAGAAACATCTATCTATTCCCCTTACAATAGAATCCCCTACCACTATAGCTCTCCCATTCTTTTTCCTGCCCTCCTGTGCAGCAGAGCCACCCATGGTGCCATGAACTTGGCTGCTGCTGCCTTCCCCTGATGAGCCATCTCCCCCAACAGTACCCAAAACGGTATATCTGTTTTGGAGGGAGATGACCGCAGGGGACCCCTGCACTACCTTCCTTCCCCTGCTCATTCTGCTGGTCACCCATTCCCTATTTGCCTGCGTAACCTTTACCTGCGGTGTGACCAACTCACTAAGCGTGCTATTCACAACATCCTCAGCATCGTGGATGCTCCAGAGTGAATCCATGTGCAGCTCCAGTGCCGCAATGCGGTCTGTCAGGAGCTGCAGCTGGACACACTTCCTGCACACATAGTAGTCAGGGACACTGGAAGCGCCCTGATTTCCCACATAGCACAGCAGGAGCATGACACGGGTCTGGGCTCTCCTGCCATGACTTAACCCTTAAATTAATTTAATTTGGCAACAATGCTAAAGGTTACCTACTGATAAGAAAAAGAAAAAGAAAAAGATAAAATACTCACCAATCCACCAGCCAATCACTGACCCGCTTGGCTGTGACGTCACACTTCGATTTCTTTTTACTTCTCTGTTTACTTTCTGCCCCTGTTGCAGCTGGCCTCCCGACTGCCGCTGCTCCAAGCTGCCGCCGCCCTTTCTAGTTCTGCACCTGCTCCACTCTTGCGATGCTGTTGTTCAGTTCACTGTTTATTTTGCTTGCAAGATTACAATTATTCTTTCAGCATTAATTATATTTTTGTGATCTATATATAATATTTTTAATATTTTTATGTATATTTCTATATATATTTATTATTTTTATTTATATTTATATATCTATATTTATGGACCTTTTTGGGGTGGAAGTGTGATGAAGTGGGACTACTGGCTGCTGCTTTGACATGCCATTGACCCCATTCCAAGTCCCAAAGATGGGGACATTTAAATATTCAGCTTGGGTATCCACACAGGTAGCAGCGCTTCAGAGATTCTTGTCTCACTGAGGAAGCAGGTTGATGCGGCACCCTGCTGTGGTGAAAGGCGGACACGTAAGGCCTAAAGCAGACCAAAGATAAGAGGCAAATAAATTTATCAAAATGCCCCTCAAGAGTGCATAGGACCAGTCTTACACAGGGATTGGTTACCTTTATTTTTGCCAATCTTTGGGGTCTTGAGGAGACCCAGAACAGAACTTGGGTTGGCAAAAATAGATATCACTTTCACATTTGGATCCTGAGTTGTTGAATCAGTTCTCGACTGGTCCATTTCCCATTAAGGCAACTGCATTTCAATGCAGTGTGCAATTCATGCAGGGAATGCAGGATTTATATTTAAATGAGAAAATGTTTCAAGATGCTGCTAGGTCTAGGGGTAATGCTCCGTTGCCCCTCCATCCGGCACCGAATATTCCAGCAGGGCATTGGCAGCTGGCCGCCGGCCCAGAAGTGCTTACCACCGCCATTGCCGTCCCTCCAGGGTGCTAACAGGGGCGGCAGAAGACCAGAAATCCAGTCCAGTATGTTTGCAAAGGCTTTTGGGTTCCCTTTTATGTTACCCACTAATCTATTCTCATATTCTCTTTGTCCCTATTATTTCCTTTTTCAGTTCTCTTCTATACTCTTTGTATTCAGCTTGGTTCTCGACTGGATTATGGGCCAGACATTTATCATAAGGTGCCTTTTTCTGTTCATTTTAATCTCGATGGGCTGCATTTTTTGCTAATTTGCGCCTTGGTTAATGCCCTGGCGGGGCGTTAAATGCTGTTTTTGGGCGTTATGCCTGGCATCCAGGATTTACCGCCTTGGCGGAAGATTCGGCTATTGGTTTGCGCCGGTGCAAAAACTTATCGCCCCGCCCTCCATTTTTAGTGTGTTGATGATGATGTCAATCATTGTGCAACGCTGTGCTAGCACCTCGGATGGAACATTCGGCTTTAACGTCTCATTTAACGCGTTAAATTGAAATAAACAGGCAGTCCCAGGGTGCAGCAGGCGGTATTGGCAGAGTTTTTAAATGGAGGGATGAGGATCCTACATCGCGGGTCATATTGAGCGGGTGTTATGCTCCTCCTGTACCATGTGGGAACTCGGGGACACTTCCGGTGTCCCTGACGTCTACGTGTGCGGGAAGTATATCCGCCTCCAGCTCCTGACGGACCGCGCTGCGGAATTGGAGCTGAGGGTGGATTCACTCTGGAGCATCCACAATGCTGAGAATGACGTGAGTAGCACGTTAGCGAGTTGGTCTTACCGCAGGAGAAGGGTCCACAGCCAGATAGGGAATGGAAAACCAGCAGGAAGAGCAGTGCAAGGTAGGTAGTACAGGGGTCCCCTGTGGTCATCCCCCTGCAAAACAGATATACTGCTTTGAGTGCTGTTGGGGGGGATGACTCATCAGGGGAGGGCAGCAGCAGCCAAGTTCATGGCACCATGGCTGGCTCTGTTGCACAGGAGGGCAGGAAAAAGAGTGGGAGAGCGATAGTGATAGGGAATTCAATAGTGAGGGGAATAGATAGGCGTTTCTGCGGCCACAACTGAGACTCCAGGATGGTATGTTGCCTCCCTGGTGCAAGGGTCAAGGATGTCTCGGAGCGGGTGCAGGACCTTCTAAAAAGGGAGGGAGAACAGCCAGTTGTCGTGGTGCACATTGGTACCAACGACATAGGTATAAAAAGGGATGAGGTCCTATGAAACGAATTTAAGGAGCTAGGAGCGAAATTAAAAAGTAGGACCTCAAAAGTAGTAATCTCGGGATTGCGACCAGTGCCACGTGCTAGTCAGAGTAGGAATCGCAGGATAGCACAGATGAATACGTGGCTTGAGCAGTGGTGCAGCAGGGAGGGATTCATATTCCTCTGGGGGAGGTGGGACCAGTACAAACCGGACGGTCTGCACCTGGGCAGGACTGGAACCAATGTCCTAGGGGGAGTGTTTGCTAGTGCTGTTGGGGAGGAGTTAAACTAATATGGCAGGGGGATGGGAACCAATGCAGGGAGACAGAGGGAAACAAAAAGGAGGCAAAAGCAAAAGACAGAAAGGAGATGAGTAAAAGTGGAGGGCAGAGGAACCCAAGGCAAAGAACAAAAAGGGCCACTGTACAGCAAAATTCTAAAAGGACAAAGGGTGTTAAAAAAATAAGCCTGAAGGCTTTGTGTCTTAATGCAAGGAGTATCCGCAATAAGGTGGATGAATTAACTGTGCAAATAGATGTTAACAAATATGATGTGATTGGGATTACGGAGACGTGGCTCCAGGATGATCAGGGCTGGGAACTCAACATCCAAGGGTATTCAACATTCAGGAAGGATAGAATAAAAGGAAAAGGAGGTGGGGTAGCATTGCTGGTTAAAGAGGAGATTAATGCAATAGTTAGGAAAGACATTAGCTTGGATGATGTGGAATCTATATGGGTAGAGCTGCAGAACACCAAAGGGCAAAAAACATTAGTGGGAGTTGTGTACAGACCTCCAAACAGTAGTAGTGATGTTGGGGAGGGCATCAAACAGGAAATTAGGGGTGCATGCAATAAAGGTGCAGCAGTTATAATGGGTGACTTTAATATGCACAGATTGGGCTATCCAAACTGGAAGCAATACGGTGGAGGAGGATTTCCTGGAGTGCATAAGGGATGGTTTTCTCGACCAATATGTCGAGGAACCAACTAGGGGGAGGCCATCTTAGACTGGATGTTGTGTAATGAGAGAGGATTAATTAGCAATCTCATTGTGCGAGGCCCCTTGGGGAAGAGTGACCATAATATGGTGGAATTCTGCATTAGGATGGAGAATGAAACAGTTAATTCAGAGACCATGGTCCAGAACTTAAAGAAGGCTAACTTTGAAGGTATGAGGCGTGAATTGGCTAGGATAGATTGGCAAATGATACTTAAGGGGTTGATTGTGGATGGGCAATGGCAGACATTTAGAGACCGCATGGATGAACTACAACAATTGTACATTCCTGTCTGGCGTAAAAATAAAAAAGGGAAGGTGGCTCAACCGTGGCTATCAAGGGAAATCAGGGATAGTATTAAAGCCAAGGAAGTGGCATACAAATTGTCGAGAAATAGCAGCGAACCCGGGGACTGGGAAAAATTTAGAACTCGGCAGAGGAGGACAAAGGGTTTGATTAGGGCAGGGAAAATGGAGTACGAGAAGAAGCTTGCAGGGAACATTAAGGCGGATTGCAAAAGTTTTTATAGATATGTAAAGAGAAAAAGGTTAGTAAAGACAAACGTAGGTCCCCTGCAGTCAGAATCAGGGGAAGTCATAACGGGGAACAAAGAAATGGCAGACCAATTGAACAAGTACTTTGGTTCGGTATTCACTAAGGAGGACACAAACAGCCTTCCGGATATAAAAGGGGTCAGAGGGTCTAGTAAGGAGGAGGAACTGAGTGAAATCTTTATTAGTCGGGAAATTGTGTTGGGGAAATTGATGGGATTGAATGCCGATAAATTCCCAGGGCCTGATGGACTGCATCCCAGAGTACTTAAGGAGGTGGCCTTGGAAATAGCGGATGCATTGACAGTCATTTTCCAACATTCCATTGACTCTGGATCAGTTCCTATGGAGTGGAGGGTAGCCAATGTAACCCCACTTTTTAAAAAAGGAGGGAGAGAGAAAACAGGGAATTATAGACCGGTCAGCCTGACCTCAGTAGTGGGTAAAATGATGGAATCAATTATTAAGGATGTCATAGCAGCGCATTTGGAAAGAGGTGACATGATAGGTCCAAGTCAGCATGGATTTGTGAAAGGGAAATCATGCTTGACAAATCTTCTGGAATTTTTTGAGGATGTTTCCAGTAAAGTGGACAAGGGAGAACCAGTTGATGTGGTATATTTGGACTTTCAGAAGGCTTTCGACAAGGTCCCACACAAGAGATTAATGTGCAAAGTTAAAGCACATGGGATTGGGGGTAGTGTGCTGACATGGATTGAGAACTGGTTGTCAGACAGGAAGCAAAGAGTAGGAGTAAATGGGTACTTTTCAGAATGGCAGGCAGTGACTAGTGGGGTACCGCAAGGTTCTCTGCTGGGGCCCCAGCTGTTTACATTGTACATTAATGATTTAGACGAGGGGATTAAATGTAGTATCTCCAAATTTGCAGATGACACTAAGTTGGGTGGCAGTGTGAGCTGCGAGGAGGATGCTATGAGGCTGCAGAGTGACTTGGATAGGTTAGGTGAGTGGGCAAATGCATGGCAGATGAAGTATAATGTGGATAAATGTGAGGTTATCCACTTTGGTGGTAAAAACAGAGAGACAGACTATTATCTGAATGGTGAAATATTAGGAAAAGGGGAGGTGCAACGAGACCTGGGTGTCATGGTACATCAGTCATTGAAGGTTGGCATGCAGGTACAGCAGGCGGTTAAGAAAGCAAATGGCATGTTGGCCTTCATAGTAAGGGGATTTGAGTACAGGGGCAGGGAGGTGTTGCTACAGTTGTACCGGGCCTTGGTGAGGCCACACCTGGAGTATTGTGTACAGTTTTGGTCTCCTAAATTGAGGAAGGACATTCTTGCTATTGAGGGAGTGCAGCGAAGATTCACCAGACTGATTCCCGGGATGGGGGACTGACCTATCAAGAAAGACTGGATCAACTGGGCTTGTATTCACTGGAGTTCAGAAGAATGAGAGGGGACCTCATAGAAACGTTTAAAATTCTGATGAGTTTAGACAGGTTAGATGCAGGAAGAATGTTCCCAATGTTGGGGAAGTCCAGAACCAGGGGTCACAGTGTAAGGATAAGGGGTAAGCCATTTAGGACCGAGATGAGGAGAAACTTCTTTACCCAGAGAGTGGTGAACCTGTGGAATTCTCCACCACAGAAAGTAGTTGAGGCCAATTCACTAAATATATTCAAAAGGGAGTTAGATGAAGTCCTTACTACTCGGGGGATCAAGGGGTATGGCGAGAAAGCAGGAATGGGGTACTGAAGTTGCATGTTCAGCCATGAACTCATTGAATGGCGGTGCAGGCTAGAAGGGCTGAATGGCCCATTCCTGCACCTATTTTCTATGTTTCTATGACTACAACGGTTGTGCACATACTGCTGTGTGAAGCTCCAACTTGCAAACTTCACTTTTATCTGCCATTACAGTGCCCTTACAACTTCAGTGAGAGAATTTAATGAGGGCATTACAAGTTCGCCAGTGTATCATGCTCTATGCTATTGCCAGGTGGTGTTAAGCTCGAGCAAGGATTCTTGGCCACGTTGGCCCACAGATGATGAGAGGCCGAAGAGATCCAGTGTGGAGGCTTTACCCCCATAGGTTTACAAGCACCAATGCTGAGACCTCCAGCTCTCTGAGGAGCAGTGTGTGAGAAGGCTGCATTTCTGAAAGGAAGTGTTGGCAAAGATGTGTCGCCTCCTACAGGCAGACTGATGCCTGCAACGCTCTGGAGGCAGCTTTCAATAATCCCCTCAACAGGTTTCCGAATTCATTGTGGTGTGCAGCATGTTGGATAGCCTGGCCATCATGAGGAGCCAGGCATTGCCAGTGGGGATTGCATGCCCATCTCAGGAGGAGGAGGACAATGAAGAGGAGCCTGGTGAGGCCCCCATTGGATAGCCACCCCATCCACGGGGGAGGCAGTGTGGAGATGCTGCCGGACCAAGAGTCACATGTCGCCAGCTTGTAATGGATTGGCTCTCCTAAATGGAGGAAACTGAGGGATGGAGCTAATACTGGACACACTATGTGCCCCCATCTCCGGTGAACGTTGGAATGATGCACAAGACACCAATGGCAAATGATGAGTCAAATTTTACTGCAACAAAGTCACAAACACCCTCACCAAAATAAAACCGTACAACATGCAATGTTATGTTGCAGAGCACTAAACAATAATGAAACTTCTTTACCGCCGCAAGATTCGGTTCGGGCGTGCAAAGTCCATTGTGTAACATTGAAACATAGAAATTTACAGCACAGAAGGATGCCATTTCGGCCCATCGTGTCCGCACCGGCTGACAAAGAGCCGCATGGCCCTTAGTCAGCAGACCTGAAGGCTATATATAAACATTAATACCAACCCTCCTCCAGCTTACATTTTCGCCGAAACTTGCAGTCGGAGGCACTAACTTTAACGCCCCCAAATCCAGCCCTATATCTTTAGTCATCCAGGGAGCTCTAACTTTGGATGCCCTTCCTTCCACTCTCATGGGAATGTGTCTAGGCTGTACCCGAACTATCTCCTCTTTGAAGTCCTCACATTGCTCATTTACCTTTTTACCTACCATTCTTTGAATCCAATCCATCTGGGCCACTGAAATGAGCCTCTTGTTGAATATTTTCACACTTAATTTTCCTTGTCCTATTCCATAACTACTCTAAACCTAATGATATTGTGATCACTATTTCCCAAATGGTCCCCCGCTGAAACATGCCACACTTGTCGCATATTGCGACATGCAACTTCATAGAGAGGACCATTGGCATCTTGAAACAGTGTTTCCAATGCATGGACTATTCCAGAGGCTACTTGCTGTACTTTCCTGAGATTGTCGGTCAGTTCACTATTGTGTGCTGTATGCTGCATAACTTAGCCATCATGAGGCAGCAGCACCTGGTAGTGGAAGACCCACCTGCGATGAGAGTGGCTGATGATAATGATGCGGAAGATGCAGGTGACGAGCAGGAGGATGAGGAAGCTCATCCATGAATGCTTTATTGCTGCATGAGTGCTCAACGACAATTATTCCACATGGATCATATTTACTGTTTGGAGCTTTTCCGTAATGTTGTGTTGTGTTAATGGAACAAATGATGGAAATTATTATTGTTTACTTCAAAAGTTGTGTTAAGAATGAAACAAATAATGGAAATGATTCAGTTTTAATGTAAAATATATTTTATTCAGATGTTTAACAAACAAGCTTGTTTCTAATGGCACTTGGTCATAATCCCACCATTCACACCCTATCTCAACTAATGTTTTTTTAACTCTGGGCATTACCATTTGAATGTGGGCCATCATCCCTTTTGTCTCTATAATCTCTCCTGTCTTCCAGCCTATCACAGACCTTCCCTTTTGTTCTTTCTTCCCCTCCTCCTTTCAGTGCTTGTTAAGAATGTGTTCTTTCTGAACACTCTCCAGTTCTGACGATGGGTCATCTACCCGAAACGTTACCTCTGCTTTCTCTCCACAGATGCTGCCTGACCTGCTGAGATTTCCAACTTTTTCTGTTTTTATTCTAGATTCCAGCATCCACAGTATTTTGCTTTTGTAACAAACATTTATTTTGTACTTAACTTTAATAACATTATTCTGGTATCAAACTTTACTTTAAGATCACTTTTTAAGATTACTTTAAAACTTTAAGATCATTTACAAACTTTTAAACTTGTAAATTTACATAACTTACAAAAAACTTTTAATTTGAGAACAATTACAACAGTAACAACAGGAGCAAGGAAAGGCTGCACCCACCCATCTCTCCTCCAGCTTATTCTAAGACTGCCCGCTGCGCTTGGTCTTGGACTCTCTATCACCCTTGCCTGCAGTGTTCCCGGGCTTGGTACCAAGTTTATTCTTTATAAGATCTCGGGTACTGTGCACATGTTGAGAGGGGATGGGGGAGAGTCAACGGCAGGCAGCAATTGGAGGGCCAGGCGGCAAGTTGGAGGGCTCAGCTTTTGGGCTTTTCAGAGGCTGGTGTGGGGATTGGAGTGGGAGTGACAGTTGATTCTGTCAATGGGCGCGGGGTCTGGGCATGTTCCCTTATTGCAGCAGGTAATTCCAACATCCCTCATGCGCCCTGACAGTGACTCAATGACCTGCAACATTCCCTCCCTCATATTGAGCAAAACTGTCTGAACTACCTGCAACATTCCCTCCCTCATGATCAGTGATGTGGTTTGCACTACCTCTGACATTCCCTCCCTCATGGCTACTATTCACTTACTGATGGTCCTGGATATCGTTCCCATTTCTCATGTCATTGCTGTTACTTCTCTCGACAGTCCTGCTATCTCATCACTCACCCCACTGATGGCATCCAGGAGTGATCGGGTAAGGTTAATGCTCTCTGCACTCAATTACATCATCTGAACCACATCTGTTAGATCCTGCGCCTCAGGAGAGCGCGGTCGAGATCTCCTTCCCCTCCTCCCCATGGGTGTGGCTAGCACCACACCAGTGGGACCCGCAACCTCGGAATGTGGGGCCCTGGGTGTGCCTCACTGCACCCCATCACTGGGATCCGCAACCTTGGCAGGTGGGGCCCTGGGTGTGCCTCACTGAACTCCACCACTGGAACCCACGGCCTCGGACATTCGGAAACCATGGAATGTCCCACCAGCTTTCCAACCACTAGTCACGGAAGGGGCTGTCAGTGCAATGAGCGACACCTCTTCCAAACTCAGTAAAACAGCGTGGGCTTCATCCAGCTCCACCCCCTCCCCCTTACCCACATGTTCTTGGTCTGGAGGGTTGGATTGGAAGATGTTATCCTGTTCAGGCTGGTCCTCGTCTGAAATTTCTTCGACATCGTCGGGGTCGGCCTCAAGTTCTGCAAAATATAACACAACACAGCAGCAGAGGAGGGGGCAGGGTGGGTGGCATGAGTAGGCTCACACAGCGCAGGCCAGGCAACAGGCTGATTTGAAGGACAACGATGAATGACAGCACATTGCATCAACTGAAGCGTAGCTGATGGAGACGTCCCCAGGAACCGCTGCGTAGCTAGCCCGTGCAATACTTAACATTTAGAAAAGCCAGAGTGTGGAATTTGCAGGACTTACCTTCTCCCTCGAGTGTGGCCCAGTTTGTGCAGTGTGATTGCTTTTCCATCGGCAGGACCTATCAAAGCAGTGACCCTCTCTTCCAAGGGTGTCAGTGGCTGTAGATTTACCGGGCCTGCTCCTGTTCGTGTTCTTTCTTATTTGTTGTGTGCCATTTTTCTCCACAAAGAAGAAAACATAACTTTTTAGAGAGGGTGTCTTTCTGCTGGGTGGGACATATACAGATGGTCACATTTACAATTGCAATTGCATTGAATAAATGAAAATATTATTTACACTAACTACTTGACCAAGGTCCTGCCATTTCTTTTTACACTGGCCTCCAGATCTCGTGGCGGTCGCCATTGCACAGTAATCTTCTGCAACTTGGTTCCAGCATTTCTTCATTTCTTTGGGTGGAACTTTTATGTGACCTCTGCTGGTATCCAGCTCCTGCCCTCTGTTTTCAATCACAGTAACTCGTGCCTCCACTTCTTCCAGTAAGAAATTCTTGATCCTTGTACCACGTTGCATTTTGTACTGCTGCAGCTCCCGATTTTTCCAATGCTCTCTCACAGCACTCCTTCTCACACACACAACTGGCTCTTTAAAAGTGGCCGATTGCCAACTTGGAGCTGTACTGCACATGCGCGCCCTTTGCAATGACGTCAGAAACTTAATATTTTTTCGCACATGCGCAGAAGGTGTGGCATCGTTTTTCGGCGCAGACAGTTGGCTCCACCCCCCGAGGCAACTGGACACGCTGCACTGTGCCAAATTCGAATGGTAGATTGGGGAAACTTTGGCAAATTATTTCTGGCCTAGAAAAACAATACGCCAGAAAACGTGCTTGGGCAAAATTGAGCCCTCTGTCTTTGAAACCTCAAGTACATTATGTCTTTCTACTATTGTAACAGTATCTTTGATCAATACTGCCAACACCTCGATTTCCCCCCCCCCCCCCCCCCCCCGCTCTCCCTTTCTCCTCTTTCTTTCCTGGATACATTGTAGCAAGAAATATTATAAGTATCTGTTCCCTTGTTTAAGCCAGGTCTTCATTATTACCACTGTATCATAATCCCACGTGGCAATTTGTGCCTGCAGTTTACCAACCTTATTTACCATGCTCCATGCATTTACGCAATACACTCTAAACTCATCTTGGTCTGCCTTGCATATCCCTCCTCTATGATCCCTCCTATTTCTGAACTACTCTTTATTCCAATACTGTTTCTCCCAGTCCTTGGTGAAGCTTGTTTCTCCTCTCTAATGTTTCATCCTGGTGCCCCTCCCCCAGCCAAATGAGTTTAAACCCTCCCTTATCTAGGCTATATAAAAAAAACTATTGACAATTAGTGGACAGGAAGTCTGTTGCGTGGATACCACTTAATATCTGTCTCTAAGTTAACTCATGGCAATGTGAACTGCTTTCAACGTGCTGTAATATTCCATCTTGTGACTAAATATTGCTGAATGAAGGGATTTTGAACAGTATCTGCTAGCTAAATAAATGTGTCAGACTCACCCATGAAAGGTTACGTCCTCTTCGAATTCCGTCACTTGTTTTTATTGATGTCGGAATCATTTTGACAATTCCTAATTTTAATTTTGTGATGTGGAAAGGCCTGATCCTGATAGGTATTGTAATTAATTATTTTATGTTAGGTCTATGTTAACTCAATAATTTTGTTTTAAAAATTAATTATTTAGTACTTTCCCAGAATCTATGATGTTGATTTATGTTTTTCAGACTTAGCTCAGTGATAGCACTCTTGCCTCTGAGTCAGCAGGCTGTGGGTTCAAGCCCGACTCTAGTGTAGTACAGTACTGAAATGGTGCTACACTGTCAGAGGTGCTGTATTTTGGATGCAATGTTAAACTAAGGCCACATCTGCCCTAAGGTTAACATAAAACATCCTAAAATTATTTGAAGAAGAACCGACAAGTTCTCCCCAGTGTCCTGGTCAATATTTGTCTCTCAACCAACATCACAAAAAAGCCCCCAGTTTAGTCAGTTATTATTCATTGCTGTTTGTGGGACGTTGCTGTGCCCAAATTGTCTGCCAGGTTTCCTTACAGTGCAACAGTAACAAAACTAAATTACTTCATTGGCTGTGAAGCACTTTGGTTGTCCTGAGATCTTGAAATAAAAACAGAAAATGCTGGAAATACTCAGAAGGTCAGGCAGCCTCTGTGGAGAGAGAAACCGAGTTAATGTTTCAGGTCAATGACCTTTCATCAGAACTGGACTGATGAAAGGTCATTGACCCTGAAACATTAACTCTGTTTCTCCCTCCACAGATGCTGCCTGACCTGCTGAGTATTTCCAGCATTTTCTGTTTTTATTTCAGATTTCCAGCATCCCACAGTACTTTGTTTCTGAGATCTTGAAAGCCGCTTTACAAATGTAAGCTCTTTTTAATGACATTTTTCTGAATTTTGTTATTGCTATTCATATCACCCCAGTTGTTGGCTGCTAAAAGCAGTTGTTTGTGGCACATTTCTACAATGTGGTACGCTGTCATTTGAAAATGTTGTATCAGTGAGATACAGGGATGTGATTCACACCCGAGAATGCTAAGAAGCATAAATAACATAGATGTAGGCATGTTATTTCATTTGAACTGTGTACACAAACTCAAGGGACATAGCTTCAAAATTAACAAGCTTCAAGTAAGATTATATCCCCTCTCAAGATTTCTGGAATAGACTCTCAGCAAAAGCAGTTAACACTGTATTAATAACTCCTTCTAAAAGAGTTGCATAAACATCTAGTCAGAAATATGAGTGAACAGCAATATATTTAAATATAGACTGAGGTAAATAGATATTCTTGTGAGACTCAAATATTTCTGTGGAGTTGTGTCTGGGAAGGGTATTCCAATAATGGGGAAATGCTGAATTGCAAGAATTGTAGACACCAGTTTTTTGTGTAGCAATTATGGAAGAATTGTTGCTGACTAGATTGTTTTCCTTATTAAAGCTATATAATTTTTTTCATGGAGTCTGTTATGGTAAATTTCAGGCATGCTAAAAATTAGAAATAGTTAACAGTTTAGTAACTTTTATACATAAAAATGCTTTGATAATGCCAGGTTAGCATTTGTGATTCTTCTATTGGAGTGTCATGAATGTGAGACTTCACAATACTCCACTAAATGGAAAAATCTTGTTTCAGCAGGATCCCATTTCCAATTACAAATACATGAAAAATGTTCTCAGTTTTTATTCATACAAAAGAAAATGTTCTTGCCATGTTATTCAGTTTTAAAACTCCTTTACTTTTTTTATTATGTGAAAATATTTTAATCTGAATTTATTCTTGTAATAGAGCTCCCCCTAATGGGCTACTGCTCCATCTAGTGAACTACTGTGGTAATGCAACTACTGATGTAAATAATAAAGGATCATGTGGCAAGGTCACATGATAGTTTCTGTATTAAAGCCATTTTGTGCAGTGTGCTTCTTAGTGATGTTATAAGAAGATATCACATTGGTGATGAGAATAAGATTTCTGGATTCCCTAACTAAAATTTTTGTTGGTGGATGATCCAGCCAACTGACAAAGAGACTTTGAGAGGTTTTTAATTTTGCAGAGCAGCTAAAAATCCAAGGTAAATTTCAAGCACATTTAATATAGAAACATAGAAAATAGGTGCAGGAGTAGGCCATTCAGCCCTTCTAGCCTGCACCGCCATTCAGTGAGTTCATGGCTGAACATGCACTTCAGTACCCCCTTCCTGCTTTCTCGCCATACCCCTTGATCCTCCGAGTAGTAAGGACTTCATCGAACTCCCTTTTGAATATATTTAGTGAATTGGCCTCAACTACTTTCTGTGGTAGAGAATTCCACAGGTTCACCACTCTCTGGGTGAAGAAGTTTCTCCTCATCTCGGTCCTAAATGGCTTACGCCTTATCCTTAGACTGTGACCCCTGGTTCTGGACTTCCCCAACATTGGGAAAATTTTTCCTGCATCTAACCTGTCTAAACCCATCAGAATTTTAAACGTTTCTATGAGGTCCCCTCTCATTCTTCTGAACTCCAGTAAATACAAGCCCAGTTGATCCAGTCTTTCTTGATAGGTCAGTCCCACCATCCCGGGAATCAGTCTGGTGAATCTTCGCTGCACTCCCTCAATAGCAAGAATGTCCTTCCTCAAGTTAGGAGACCAAAACTGTACACAATATTCCAGGTGTGGCCTCACCAAGGCCCTGTACAACTGTAGCAACACCTCCCTGCCCCTGTACTCAAATCCCCTCGCTATGAAGGCCAACATGTCATTTGCTTTCTTAACCACCTGCATGCCAACCTTCAATGACTGATGTACCATGACACCCAGGTCTCGTTGCACTTCCCCTTTTCCTAATCTGTCATCATTCAGATAAAAGTCTGTCCCTCTGTTTTTACCACCAAAGTGGATAACCTCACATTTATCCACATTATACTTCATCTGCCATGCATTTGCCCACACACCTAACCTATCCAAGTCACTCTTCAGCCTCATAGCATCCTCCTCGCAGCTCACACTGCCACCCAACTTAGTGTCATCCGCAAATTTGGAGATACTACATTTAATCCCCTCGTCTAAATCATTAATGTACAATGTAAACAGCTGGGGCCCCAGCACAGAACCTTGCGGTACCCCATTAGTCACTGCCTGCCATTCTGAAAAGTACCCATTTACTCCTACTCTTTGCTTCCTGTCTGACAACCAGTTCTCAATCCACGTCAGCACACTACCCCCAATCCCATGTGCTTTAACTTTGCACATTAATCTCTTGTGTGGGACCTTGTCGAAAGCCTTCTGAAAGTCCAAATATACCACATCAACTGGTTCTCCCTTGTCCACTTTACTGGAAACATCCTCAAAAAATTCCAGAAGGTTTTTCAAGCATGATTTCCCTTTCACAAATCCATGCTGACATGGACCTATCATGTCACCATTTTACAAATGCACTGCTATGACATCCTTAATAATTGATTCCATCATTTTACCCACTACTGAGGTCAGGCTGACCGGTCTATAATTCCCTGTTTTCTCTCTCCCTCCTTTTTTAAAAAGTGGGGTTACATTGGCTACCCTCCACTCGATAGGAACTGATCCAGAGTCAATGGAATGTTGGAAAATGACTGTCAATGCATCCACTATTTCCAAGGCCACCTCCTTAAGTACTCTGGGATGCAGTTTATCAGGCCCTGGGGATTCATCGGCCTTCAATCCCATCAATTTCCCCAACACAATTTCCCGACTAATAAAGATTTCACTCAGTTCCTCCTCCTTACTAGACCCTCTGACCCCTTTTATATCCGGAAGGTTGTTGGTGTCCTCCTTAGTGAACAGCGAACCAAAGTACTTGTTCAATTGGTCTGCCATTTCTTTGTTCCCAGTTATGACTTCCCCTGATTCTGACTGCAGGGGACCTACGTTTGTCTTTACTAACCTTTTTCTCTTTACATACCTATAGAAACTTTTGCAATCCGCCTTAATGTTCCCTGCAAGCTTCTTCTCATACTCCATTTTCCCTGCCCTAATCAAACCCTTTGTCCTCCTCTGCTGAGTTCTAAATTTCTCCCAGTCCCCGGGTTCACTGCTATTTCTGGCCAATTTGTATGCCACTTCCTTGGCTTTAATACTATCCCTGATTTCCCTTGATAGCCACGGTTGAGCCACCTTCCCTTTTTTATTTTTATGCCAGACAGGTATGTACAATTGTTGTAGTTCATCCATGCGGTCTCTAAATGTCTGCCATTGCCCATCCACAGTCAACCCTTTTAGTATCATTCGCCAATCTATCCTAGCCAATTCATGCCTCATACCTTCAAAGTTACCCTTCTTTAAGTTCTGGACCATGGTCTCTGAATTAACTCTTTCATTCTCCATCCTAATGCAGAATTCCATCATATTATGGTCACTCTTCCCCAAGGGGCCTCTCACAACGAGATTGCTAATTAATCCCCTCTCATTACACAACACCCAGTCTAAGATGGCCTCCCCCCTAGTTGGTTCCTCGACATATTGGTCGAGAAAACCATCCCTTATGCACTCCAGGAAATCCTCCTCCACCGTATTGCTTCCAGTTTGGATAGCCCAATCTATATGCATATTAAAGTCACCCATTATAACTGCTGCACCTTTATTGCATGCACCCCTAATTTCCTGTTTGATACCCTCCCCAACATCACTACTACTGTTTGGAGGTCTGTACACAACTCCCACTAACGTTTTTTGCCCTTTGGTGTTCTGCAGCTCTACCCATATAGATTCCACATCATCCAAGCTAATGTCCTTCCTAACTATTGCATTAATCTCCTCTTTAACCAGCAATGCTATCCCACCTCCTTTTCCTTTTATTCTATCCTTCCTGAATGTTGAATACCCTTGGATGTTGAGTTCCCAGCCCTGATCATCCTGGAGCCACGTCTCCGTAATCCCAATCACATCATATTTGTTAACATCTATTTGCACAGTTAATTCATCCACTTTATTGCGGATACTCCTTGCATTAAGACACAAAGCCTTCAGGCTTGTTTTTTTAACACCCTTTGTCCTTTTAGAATTTTGCTGTACAGTGGCCCTTTTTGTTCTTTGCCTTGGGTTTCTCTGCCCTCCACTTTTACTCATCTCCTTTCTGTCTTTTGCTTTTGCTTCCTTTTTGTCTCCCTCTGTCTCCCTGAATTGGTTCCCATCCCCCTGCCATATTAGTTTAACTCCTCCCCAACAGCACTAGCAAACACTCCCCCTAGGACATTGGTTCCGGTCCTGCCCAGGTGCAGACCGTCCGGTTTGTACTGGTCCCACCTCCCCCAGAACTGGTTCCAATGCCCCAGGAATTTGAATCCCTCCCTGCTGCACCACTGCTCAAGCCACGTATTCATCTGCGCTATCCTGCGATTCCTACTCTGACTAGCACGTGGCACTGGTAGCAATCCCGAGATTACTACTTTTTAATTTCGCTCCTAGCTCCTTAAATTCGTTTCGTAGGACCTCATCCCTTTTTTACCTATGTCGTTCGTACCAATGTGCACCACGACAACTGGCTGTTCTCCCTCCCTTTTCAGAATGTCCTGCACCCGCTCCGAGACATCCTTGACCCTTGCACCAGGGAGGCAACATACCATCCTGGAGTCTCGGTTGCGGCCGCAGAAACGCCTATCTATTCCCCTCACCATTGAATCCCCTATCACTATCGCTCTCCCACTCTTTTTCTTGCCCTTATTTGGTTGAACTGTTGACATTGAGCAAGAACTCAAAAGACTTGAAACTGAGAACATTATCTCTAAGTTAGATCTGAGTAATTGGGCTACACCCATTGTTGTTGTACCTAAGTCAGATGGTAATGATGATGCTATGTCCAGGTTGTCATCCATATCACAAGTTACACCCAATGTAAAAGAAATGCTCTATTTTTCATACATTGATGAACTGCTAGTCATAGCTGAAGAGATTGGTAGAGCAACCAAATATGACCCAATTATGTCAAAGGTGTATGATTACGTAGCAAATGGCTGGCCAAACAAGGTAGCAGAGAATGATATTTATCAATACTTCGTTCGTAGGAATGAATTATCAGTGGATAAAGATTGTATCGTGTGGAGTGCAAGAGTAGTTATCCCAATTAAATTCAAGTTCAAACTGTTAGGAGATCTTCATGGTCAAACACATTCCCAGGTGCTGGTCAAGAGCTTTGCACACAGTTACTTATGGTGGCCAGGTTTAGATAAAGATAGAGAGTACATCGTTAGTCATTGTACAACATGTCAATTGGTAACCAAGAAACCACCATCAGTACCATTACAACCATGGAAATTGCCTCCCATGGTGTGGCAAAGGTTACTTGTAGATTTTGCTGAGCTAGAAGGACAACAATTGTTCATTGTGATTGATAGTCATTCGAAGTGGGTAGAGGTGTTTTCCATGTGGAAAATAACAAGTAAAACAACAAATTGTAAAACGTGCCCTCTTCAAGCAAATGTTGGATCCAAATCCAAGGAAAGGGCAGTTGTCGGTGGACCACAAACTAGCAAATTTTCTGATTACTTATCATAATATTCCTCGTACAACTACTGGTAGAACACCAGCAACAAACTGAACGACAGCCACAAACCAGGTTCTCATTGTTAAAGCCAAACTTGGCACAATCAAGACAGAAAGAGAGTCATGCTAAAGTTGGTATAAGAGAGAGAAGTGTGAAATTGAATCAGAAGGGGAGAGTGAAGAACCATCACCATAAATGGTTAAAGTGGTTACTAGGAAGAGTAGTGAAGAGATGTGGCCTTTGCCCATATTTGGTCAAGATGTTTGATCATGGAAAATTTATGTTTGTCCACATTGATCATATTTTACCTACAGATATAGGAGTTGAAAGTTGGACTGATTCAATTATTTCTGTTGAGTCAGATAGTCTTGTTACAAGTAGAGTACCAGTAGCAAATCCTACATCAGATGTACTCTCAACAATTTCAGGAGAAGGTCAGAACTTAAGTCCGAGTCCGAGTCAGGCAGACAAACAGTCTGAAGTTGTAAAGAGTTCAAATGTAAATGTTGCCCTTGGATTAAACCTCTCCTCAGGCTCAGCCTAGAATGAGTCTAAGTTCGACACCACATTTGAACGGTCCTGTTCAAGAACGAAGGTATGCTCTTTGAAACAGAAAAGCAGTGGTTAAGTTGAATTTGTAAATATGGAAAAATAAGTCCATGGGCTAGACTTTCCATTATTTTTGCATGCATACCGCCCACTTAACACCCATTTTAACATTGAAATGAGGTATAACGGCCATATATCGCACGTTTAGCCACAAAATGGAAACTATCACTTATTTCTCGGTCACTTAGTGTCAAGCATAACTTTTGGCATGAACTTAACGCCGATAAAAAATAATACCCCCGCCCACTTTTTTGGGGCAAAAAGATCAGATTGGGCAAAACCAATGCCCATAATATCGCCCAGTGTTACTTTTGGCATGTAATTAACGCTGAGATTTAATAATACCACTCGCCCACTTTTTTTTGTCATAAAGATCGCATTTGCTGAAACTAACACCCAGAAAATCGCCGAGTGTTACTTTTGGCACCTCGCACACATCACCGACAATATCGCTTGCGAAAAAACCACTGTGAAAAAGTTGCTCTCATCTGAACTAATCACAGTGGTATGCACGCCATTTTCTAAATCGCAGGTCGCTTCATTTAATAGGCTGCTTCAACTTCGGGGGAGTTTGGATGTACCCTGGAGTTCTTTTAAGGTGATGTGAACATCTGAACAAACATCTTATCATACTGTGGACGATTAGAATTTAGTTTAGGTGTCTTAGTGGGGACATTTATTGTTTATGAACAATAGGTGTAATACTGATACTTATTGGAATGGGGCCTGTCATTTCTCAGCCTGTCTTGATGAGTACGCACATGCTGTAGACTAGAGATGGCAGAAGGTATATTCGACAGCACTATGTACCCAATCTAAGACGTGCCAGACTGATGAGGAGGACGAGACCTTACACCCCCCCACCCCCCCACACTTACAGGCAGAAGTGGTCTTACCTCAGCTTGTGCGATAACACCTGCCTTAGGAGACTGCACTTACACAAAGTGGTTATCAGTGAGATATGCCAGCTCATCAGGGGAGATTTGCAGCCTGCCAGCATCATCAGGACTGCACTGTTCATCAAGGTCAAGATCACCGCGGCACTTTCGTTCTACGCGTCGGGTTCCTTTCAGGTCTCAGCTGGCGACATTTGCTGGATATCTCAGCATGCCACACATTGCTGCATTTGACAGGTCACTGAAGCCCTTTATGCACACAGGATGGACTTTATCAGCTTCCCTATGACCAGGAAGGCTATGAGAGGGCTTTAGGATTCTACCGAATAGCTAACTTCACCAAGGTGCAGGGAGCAATAGACTGTACGCACATGGCGATGCGGGCACCTTTTCAGAGGTTTTTCGGAACCATAATCTTTTTACCAATGATCTTTTTGAATGGTGGAGCAGGCTTGAGGGGCTAGATGGCCTACTCCTGTTCCTAATTCTTATGTTCTTAGAAAGGGATTCCACTCCCTGAATGTGCAACTCGTTGTCAACCACCAGCAAATAATTATGGCAGTGAATGGCAAATTTCCGGGCAGCATCCATGATGCTCACATCCTGCGTGAGAGCGCTCTATCTGACATGTTTACCAGTCAGCCACAAGGTCAATGCTGGATGCTTGGTGACAATGGATATGGCCTCGCCACCTGGCTGATGACCCCCCCTGCGTGACACCCACACCGAAGCTGAGAAGCAATACAAGAGCCACAGAGCCACACGCAATATCGTCGAGATTGGAGTGCTTAAGCAGCACTTTAAGTACTTGGACCACTCGGGAGGCGAGCTCCAATATGACCCTGAGCAGGTAGCTCAGTTCGTGGTGGTGTGCTCCATGCTCTACAACTTGGCTGTCAGGAGGGGACAGGAATTGGCAGCCGGGGCGGCTAGTCCATGTCGGGAGAGAAAGGAAGAGGAGGACAAAGAGGTGGATGCTGACCTCTGGCCAGACAATCAGGCTGACGCTGAAACCATGCCGCCGCCCCCCTCTAGACTGCAGAAAAGGGCCCGTGGTGGCTACATAGCTGCAAAACTCTTATGTCAGCAGCTCATAAATGAGCGCTTTGCTTGAAAGAACGTTGTTGTTAGTTACAAAGCTGCAACAGTACTGGGTGTGCAGCTCATACCTCAATGTTGTGCATCACCTTGGTGACAGTTAAAGTTTAAGTTGAGTCAAGTTAAGTTTAATTACACTCTTTCATGTTAAGGAATCACCAGTGTGTAACGGTGCAGCTATCTGAGACAATATGCAACAAGGTTATGTTAAATAAAAAACATTTAACCTGAACATTTGTGTGAAATCATATTTATAACTGTAAAAAAACACCCCACCCCACCTCCACAACAAATTGATCGCATTTACATCATTCAACTGGTCAACATTTCCAGCATCATAGAACACAAATGCAAACCAACAAGGTAGCCCCCCTTGCCCCTTCCCCCAATCCTCTCAACAAAATAGCACCAACAACATAAAAATATGCCCAATACAACACCTGCGGCCATGCACCTCACTTTCTCCCCCCCCCCCTGCTTCTCCTCCCTACCTCTACCCCATCCCCTTCCCCTCCTAACTCCAAGCCGCCTAGCCGAGGAGCTCCTCAGGCGCTGCTTCATTCTGGCAAGATCTTCCTTCTGGCTCTCGTGTCATTAGCAATGGGGGTGCGACACTTTGGGGTGCAGTGCTGCACTCAGGGACCACTGGGAGGCCTCTGCCACCAGTGTTCCTGGCTGTCAGCTTCAGGGCCTCCGCCATCCATGGCACGTACTCTGTCATGGTGGCGGACATGCTGGCCAGCTGGTGTGATATGCCCCCCATTGTCTGGAGGATTTGCTGACATATGTCAACACTCCTAGACAAGCGTACCATGTCCCCGTTCAGATCTGACGCTTGTGGAGCAGACCTGCCGCGTCGAACCGACCTCTGCTTGGTTGGCGCCGTCCTGGAGACACCTGGGGTGCCCTGTGGCATGGTGCTTGGGCCCGGTACCTCCACAGTGGAGGTGGGAATTGGCCGCAGGAGCACTAGATGTCATCAGTGCCGAATGGATTATGGAGCTTGGCAATGTAGGCTCCTCAAAGTCCACACTGTCATCCGTGGAGAAGGGACCCAGCAGATCCACGGGCGAGAATCGGTGCTCCTTAGCACCAGATGGAGGATTGTCTGGCGAATCTGTCCCCGCGCCCCCAGCTTCGGGGATCGGTGTTCTTGCATGGGGCCACACTACTGGCTGAGCTGCAATAAATAAATGAGGTTATTGGAGGAGAAGGGGGTGCTAGGATCACAAGGTGATTACAGCGCTACACACAGCATATGGACGACAAAAGCACTACTGCTATCAAAATCCTCCCAAACATCACATTTCATGACCATCACCAAATTCTGCATTGCAATGATTCTCATGAGGCCATCATTATTTAGAGAACACTTTTATGATTCATTTATCTTATAATATTGGTCGGATATGAGTGGGTGTGGCATCTATTGAATTTACATCATGCAATGGTGTATACTTTACTCACGTGGCTTCACATCAGGCTCTGCTGCTGCATGCGTGGCTGACCGGGGGTGGCCCCCACTAGTGCCAGCACCCGCTCCTCGATGTCGGTGAGGTCGATGATGACAGGTGACCCACCACCTGTTCGCCTCTGCTTGGCCCTATTCTTGGAAAGCTTCTTCTGTAAAAGGTAACAACAGCACGACATGGTTTGAGATCATTGCGTGATATCATTGCTAGATACTGTCACAGAGACTGATACAACACATAACTGACAGATATAATCATGATTATTATGAAACTTTATCATTCTTTACCTAAGGACGTACATCGTGAACGCAGGCTTTGAGTACAACATTCCCGGTATAAGTGCAAGACATCACATCTGATTTTAATCACTCATTATACTTACAATTCAAATTATATAAATATATAAGTACATGTAAATAAATGTAATACTCTGGCAGATCCGACAAGGTCGTTCCAGTGCTTGCGGCACTGGTTGCTCTCATGTACCTCGTTGGCCGCTGACGAGACCACCTCGGCTATGTCGGCCCATAACTTTTGGTAGGCCTTTGGGGTGGGCTTCCCACGCCCTCCCTGGGTTAATTGACCCCAGCGTGACTTGACCTTCTGCACGAGGGAGACATTTGCCTCGTCCGAGAACCTCCTCTCTCTTTTTCGTCCTCCCAATTGTTCCTCTCCCAGCTCATTGCTTTCGCCAGCATCAGTCTCCACAGCTTGCTGTGTCGCCTCCTCCATCCCTTCCATTTAAGATATTTTTTCGACAAAAACTCGGTGCCAACTACGTTCTTTGTGCTCAGTAGGCTTTTTGCTGCTGATGAATCTCCCTCCTGCCTCCCACAACAGCCAAACGCCCACACAACACACCCACACACGCTTTCAGTTCCTCTCTGCTCCCTCTCTCTCTGTCTCCTCTTATGCGCATGTAATGATGACCCCTGACCTCCTGAAATGCAGGAAACGAGCGTTGTCATGCTGTTGCTATGGATGCCGACACTTTACGGCAGAAGGTCAAAAAAATTTAACACTGACGCCCATTTCAGATCGCTTGCGGTATCGCACATTTAAAAAAATGGAAAGTTAGGGTTTTGAAAATGGGCGATAATATGGCGATTTTAAAACCCATATTTACTGCCCACGTTGGAAATAACACCCATTTTTGGCTGATTTGCACAAAAGTGGAACGTCTAGCCCCATTTCTTTTGTTGTGTACAACCATGCAAGTTATGTATAATGATTATTCTGTAATGATTACTTCTTCATTAAGGAGGAAGAAGTGTAATAGAGCTCCCCTAGTGGACTACTGCTCTACCTAGTGGACTACTGTGGTAATGTAACTACTGATGTAAATAATAAAGGATCATTTGGAAAGGTCACATGATGACAGTTTCTGTATTAGAGCCATCTTGTGTAGTGTGCTTCTTAGTGATGTCGTAAGAATATATCACAATTCTTTTTTATAAAACTCTCTCCACAGTATTTTGCATTCTTGTTTTGGAAAATTAATTCAAATTAGGAAACAATATTACATTATATGCATTTTTTACCCTTTCATGTCTGCCAGCTTTCTTTTTGATGCATTGAAGAAAATCTGAAGTCTGTACATCTTTATTATTCTAATATATCAGTATTTTAGGTACATATATGTATAAAAATATTAAAGTTCTTATGCGGTTCATGAGCTCCATTGAAAACTGAAATATGAACCTTTCCTATAAGAATTCTAACGTAAAAATGTCCACACATACCTGTTACACTTACTCATTGAGTTTCCCTGTTAGCTTTGTGGTTGGCACGCTAATGGGATTTTCCAGTGTTAATCTGATCACTGATCTGCAATGATTCCCTGTCACACCATCACGTGTTGCTATATTATCTTTTATCCATAAATTATCAAAATGCTTCTGAAAATTTTGAATTGAGCTTTATTTGAGTAACTGAACTTCTAATGTACAAAATGCAGTTTTAAACATAATTGAAAAATACATTTTCACAATTACAAAATTTGTCCATTGAATTATTTTTGTGTTGTTTAATGTCTTCACTCAAATTTTTAGTGAAGCCTATGATTAGAAGTGGATTTGAGCACTCGTTTTGCAAAATAAATATGATCTTGAGCTTAGATCTGACTTTGTTGTTTGATAAGCTCATGAGATAAACAGCTTTTGAAATTTGAAAGAGCTTTTTGAAAGAAAAGTTGAGCATTAGGTGTTTTCAGATCGCTGCGCTCTGCCAAGTCTGGCCTCGAGAGCATCCCCAATTTTAATCGCTCCACCATTGGTGGCTCTGTCTTCAGCTACCAAGGCCCTAAGTTCTGGAATTCTCTCCCTAAACCTTTCTGCCTTGCTACCTCTGTTTTCGTATAAGACGTTCTTTAAAACATACCTCTTTGACCAAGCTTTGGCCACCTGCCCTAATATTTCTTTCTGTGGCTCGGTGTCAAACTTTGTATGATAATTGCTACTGTGAAGCGCCTTGGACGTTTTACCATGATAAAGGTGCTATATAAATGAAAGTTATTGTTGATGATGGGGTGGAAAATGTGCTGTTGACAAGAGTCGCTCACTCTGGCAGTTTGAAGTGCAGTTCAGTACCTCCTCAAAGAAAAACAAAAGTTTCCTGAATTATGCAGGCAAGCCTGAGATATGAGCAAAAGTTGTCAGACAAAAGCACCTATAAATGCGTGGATCTTCTCCTGTCAAGGTTTACATGTCTTTTATCTGCTCTTAGATTACATTGACACGACTGATGACTAATGGAAGCAGAAATGACGGGAATTATGATATACTTGCACCATCCATCTGATTTGCATGTGCGTGCTGGTAAAGAGGATGGCTGGAGGAAATGGCTCCTCCCTCCAGACTTCAGCAGAATAAAATTGGGCCATTAACCCAGCAAAAATGAGTCTCACCCTAAAACACAACCCTCAAACTTGGAAATGTGCTTGCATCACATCCCTATCTCACCAAAAACTGTGTGGATACCTGGTCCTCATAGTCTCAAACTTACCATGTGCAACACCATAAGAGAAATAGTAGTATATTGAATGTTGGTTATGCACCTTTTTTGTCCATCACATTTCCTGTATCGCATTTTGTGGTTACACTTTGGGTGTCATACTTTGGCCTCTGACTTGTATATACACAATTTCTCTGTCACATTTGCAGTTGATGGGCTCAAATTTAATAATCAAAGAACAAGTGAAGAAGTATGAAATGTATGAGTCAGAGGTGAGGAAAGTAATTAGAAAAACTACCAATGAGGAACAAATAAGTCATAGAATATTAAAGAACACCGTTTTTCTTCAAATAGTCCCATGGTATCTTTTACATCCACCTCAACATAGGCTCAGTGTCTTATCTGAAAGATAGCACCTCCCATAATATAAGAACATAAGAACATAAGAAATAGGAGCAGGAGTAGGCATCGGGCCACTCGAGCCTGCTCCGCTATTCAGTAAGATCATGGCTGATCATCGACCCCAACTCCACTTTCCCGCCCAATCTCCATATCCTTTGATTCCCCTAGACTTCAATATAATCTATCTATAAGAAAATAATTAGGAGCAGGAGTAGGCCATTCGGCCCCTTGAGCCTGCTCTGCCATTCAGTAAGAGCACGACTGATCTTCTATCTCAACTCCACTTTCCTGCACTGTCCCCATATTCCTTGATTCCCTTAATATCCAAAAATCTATCGATTTATTATAATGCAGCACTCTGTCAGTACTGCACTGGTGTATCAGCCTAAATTATGCACTCAAGCCCTGGAGTGGAGCTTGAACTCTCAACCTTTTAATTCAATGGTGAGATTGCTACCAACCAAGCCAAGCTGACATTTAATACTACTGCACTGGTTTGAGATTTGTTTCCTATGTGCAAGTTAAATTTCAGATTTTGTGGCCCTGAGCTCCTCTACATTCTTAAACCTAATCAGAAATTGAACACTTCATCACTTGGGTAAGGTGAGGGGGGATGGTGGGGGGGTGGGGGGCGGGGGGGGGGTTGGATTGAGAACAACATGGGTCTGGTTGGAACTGGGTGGGCTCCTTCCTGTCTGCTCCGTGAACTTCTCATCCTTAGCGTTTCCTGGCCCCTCCGTTCAACCATCTGTCCCAAGTACTTGCCAGCCCATGAGCTCGCTCATCTCCTGGAATGCGTCCAGGCCCACCGACATGCTCCAAGTGCTTCCATGCACATCTGTTCACCACCGACACTGACTTGCCTGCCCACTATCCTAAGTGCTTCTTGGCCTACCTGCTCACCTGTCTGCTGAATCTGAAAGGTTTTCAGCCCATGTATCTTGAGTGTTTCCCAACCTGCCTGCCAGCCCAAGTACATCCCAAACAACCTGTAACCCTGCCCACAACCTATCCAGCTTTTCTGCCTGCTGGAGGCTTCCTGGCCTGTGCAAAAGGAGAGGAAGAGAAAATGAGATGAAGGTTGAAGAGAGCAAGAGAAAGAAGGAAAGTGGAAAAGTGCGAAGTGAAAAAGGAGATCGAGAGGTAGTTGAAAGGGGAGGGCAAAAGAAAAGTGAAGGAGATAGATGAGAGAGTGAGAAATAAATCAGGAGGATAAGAGAGTTAGAAATGAAGCTAGAGAGATACAGAAGTGGGGGTGGGGAGGAGATAGGACATTAGTGGAGAATGGGAAAGAGAGAGAAAATTAAAGGAAAGAGAAACAAGAGGAAGAAAAAGTTTTAGGTGTATCCGTATCCTTAGCTCGAAGGTTTTGGGAATTACTTTGTTATGGTTGACTCTTAATGTCCCCATGGCAATTAACGATGCCTTGTCAGAGTCACCCACACCTCAAGACTAAAATTATAAGGAAGCATTTGTGAGACAGACAAGACAGAGTGGAGATGGAGGAAAAATTTCACTAAAAGTGAATTCTGTGGATAATCAGAGATTAAAAGGAATCTTAAAAGGAAAGCCATGATAAAGTTAGGACTAAAGATAATCTTGAAGAATGTAGATAAGTGGAAAACAATTCATCTCTGGTGTCAGCTGACTTCCCTGGCATGCCTCTTTTGATCTTCATCCTCTTGTATGAAGCCCTATAGTGGGTCAGCATGATAGCAGGCCCCCTTTTGAGCAACAAAATGGCAGCGGACAAAAATGACTGTGTACCTTTTAAGAGTTCTTTTCCTCACATGTAGTAATCTTGCTGACCTTAAATGGGCAGTAACACTACAGAAAACATAAAAAAATCAGAACTGCATCCTCAGACCCCTATTCGCATGAATCGTTAATAACTAATTCTGTGCAAAAGTAAACAATTGCAGTCGGAAACTCGATATAGCATTCTGCATGATGAGCATAAGATTCTACCATCTAATAGGCATTGCCATTAACCAAAAGTTGTCTTTGAGCTACTGTTAATCAACATACACCATAATTGTCATCTGCAGAGATATGTCGGGTACATAGGTGGCAAGCACAGTTGGAGCAAATCTCAGGAAGACTTCCACCATGAAACTAAGATGTTAAGGTTCACAATCCAGTGATATGCGTGCAGAAGTAGAGGAACTGGTAGGGTGCTCCGAAGCGGGTATTACTCCTTTCCTATAGTCTGTTTCTAGGCAAAAGCAGTGGAAGCACCCCAAACCATACAGACCACACAACTCGAAGAAAACAATTTAATCCTGGTATGCAGGGATGACATTGGTGAATGGTCCCTGGAAAACATTCAGGAAGCGGTAATCCTTTCTGTTGATAAAAATAACGATATGAAGTAAATGTGAGTGTGATGTGAATCCAATCAATGCCCCACAACTGGAAAAATTGCATCCATCTTTCCAGTTGTTCAAATTGATGTATGCAGACATATGCTCATGATGGGCATTTATAACATCTGTTATACAGAATACTACTAATTTGAGCAGTGTCTCCTGTTTGTGTATGGAAGCGCTGGTTGCAGATAATCTTAGTGTGGTGGTCACTTTCACTTCATTGCAACAGTGACGACACTTCAAAAATACATCATTATCTGTAAAGTGCTTTGGGATATCTGGTGGTCATGAAAGGTGCAAGATAAATAAAAGTCTGTCTTTCTTTTCTTTCTTCCCTTCTTTCCTTCTTTCTTTCCATCTGTCCCTTCCTTCCTTCCTGAAAGAATGCTCCTTCCTTCCTTCCTTCCTGAAAGAATGTTCCTTTCTTCCTTCCTGAAAGAATGTTCTTTCCTTCCTTCCCTGCTTCCTTCCTTCCTGAAAGAATCTTCCTTCCTTCCTTCCTTCCCTCCTTCCTTCCTGAAAGAATGTTCCTTTATTGTAAGATCAGTTATAGGAGTTGTCACTGGCCTGAGGTTGTGTTTCTGTCAAGATACAGCAACCTTAAAAATCCTTTCTCTCTGAGATCTAAGTAAATGGAATATCGATGATGTCTCTGTGATCTCCTGATGTTGCTGCTCCTTCTGCTCTCAAATATCTAGTATAGAGAAATTTACTGTAACATCCATTCTCTGTATTTGCAGAAAAGGCTCCTCCTTTAGGCACTATCTTTAAGCTATTTCTGCTCTGTTCAACATTGGAATTCTGCCGGCTCCCTCCAGTGCTGCAATGCCAGCTTTAAGTGGGGAAAAATTAATGATGTTTAGGAATGAAGTAAATCCTGAATAAATTTGCACATTCCACATTAATTGCATCTTAACAATTAATTAGAAAGCCAAAAAAATGTGTTAATGTGTGTTGAAAGTCATAAATATTACTCTGAAGGGAAATTTTAGGAGCATGGGCTGCAAGGTGACTTAGACAGGTTAGGTGAGTGGGCAAATGCATGGCAACTGCAGTATAATGTAGATAAATGTGAGGTTATCCACTTTGGTTGCAAAAACAGGGAGGCAGAATATTATCTGAATGGTGACAGATTAGGAAAAAGGGAGGTGCAATGAGACCTGGGTGTCATGGTACATCAGTCATTGAAAGTTGGCATGCAGCTACAGCAGGCGGTGAAGAAGGCAAATGGCATGTTGGCCTTCATAGCGAGAGGATTTGAGTATAGGAGCAGGGAGGACTTACTGCAGTTGTACAGGGCCTTGGTGAGGCCATACATTGAATATTGTGCACAGTTTTGGTCTCCTAATCTGAGGAAGAACATTCTTGCTATTGAGGGAGTGCAGCGAAGGTTCACCAGACTGATTCCTGGGATGGCAGGACTGACATATGAAGACAGACTGGATCGACTTGGCTTATATTCACTGGAATTTAGAAGAATGAGAGGGGATCTCATAGAAACATTAAATTCTGACGGGATTGGACAGGTTAGATGCAGGAAGAATGTTCCCGATGTTGGGGAAGTCCAGAACCAGGGGTCACAGTCTAAGGATAAGGGGTAAGCCATTTAGGATCGAGATGAGGAGAAACTTCTTCACTCAGAGAATTGTGAACCTGTGGAATTCTCTACTGCAGAAAGTTGTTGAGGCCAATTCACTAAATATATTCAAAAGGTAGTTAGATGTGGCCCTTATGGCTAAAGGGATCAAGGGTTATGGAGAGAAAGCAGGAATGGGATACTGAAGTTGCATGATCAGCCATGATCATATTGAATGGTGGTGCAGGCTCGAAGGGCCGAATGGCCTACTCCTGCACCTAGCATCTGTTTCTATGTTTCTCTTTGAATGTTAACTCACAAGATAATTAAAGCTTAATGCATAATTAGTATGTGCACTAGCCCTAATTCAGAGCAAATTAAACCCACTATATAATGTTAATATACTATAAAATCTAATGTATTGATTACATCAATGATGGCCAAACAGCAAGATAATTGTTTTGCTATGCTGGATAATTTTTACTCTCAGGTTAGCATTGCCAATCCTCCTGGAGTGGCTGGGAGTCTCTTGGAATTGAGGATTGATTTCCATGGCACCTGAGCAACCTGGAAGAAAGAATTTCCAAACTCTTCTGGTGATGGTTGCTAATGTATCCGGAATGGTGCAGTTTGTTTTTTACCAGCTCATTCCCGAATCGGTGCAGCTACTACTACATCAGATTGTGTCTGTGCATGTGCTGCAATTCCACTCACACAATACAGCGGTTTCAGGGGCACAGGGCATTGTCCGGTCACCATTGGATCCTCGCTGTAATAAATAATAGAAAGCACTTCAGTGACAGGGTGGGAGTAAGAAACATAGAAAATAGGTGCAGGAGTAGACCATTTGGCCCTTTGAGCCTGTACCACCATTCAATAAGATCATGGATGATCATTCCCTCAGTATCCCTTTCCTGCTTTCTCTCCATACCCCTTGATCCCTTTAGCCGTAAGGGCCATATCTAACTCCCTCTTGAATATATCCAATGAACTGGCATCAACAACTCTCTGGGGTAGAGAATTCCACAGGTTAACAACTCTCTGAATGAAGAAGTTTCTCCTCATCTCAGTCCTAAATGGCCTACCCCTTATCCTTAGTCTGTGTCCCCTGGTTCTGGACTTCCCCAACATCGGAAACATTCTTCCTGCATCTAACCTGTCCAGTCCCGTCAGAATCTTATGTTTCTATGAAATCCCCTCTCATCCTTCTAAATTCCAGTGTATAAAAGCCCAGTTAATTCAGTCTCTCCTCATATGTCAGTCCAGCCATCCCAGGAATCAGTCTGGTGAACCTTCGCTGCACTCCCTCAACAGCAAGAACGTCCTTCCTCAGATTAGGATACCAAAACCCAACACAATATTCCAGGTGAGGCCTCACCAAGGCCCTGTACAACTGCAGTAAGACCTCCCTGCTCCTATACTCAAATCTCCTAGCTATGAAGGCCAACATACCATTTTCCTTCTTCACTGCCTGCTGTACCTGCATGCCAACTTTCAATGACTGATGAACCATGACACCCAGGTCTCGTTGCACCTCCCCTTTTCCTAATCTGCCACCATTCAGATAATTTTCTACCTTCGTGTTTTTGCCCCCAAAGTGGATAACCTCACATTTATCCAAATTATATTGTATCTGCCATGCATTTGCCCACTCACCTAACCTGTCCAAGTCACCCTGCAGTCTCTTAGCATCCTCCTCACAGCTCACACTGCCACCCAATTTAGTGTCATCTGCAAACTTGGAGATATTACACTCAATTCCTTCATCTAAATCATTAATGTATATTGTAAAGAGCTGGGATCCCAGTACTGAGCCCTGCGGCACCCCACTAGTCACTCACTGCCTGCCATTCTGAAAAGGACCTGTTTATCCCGACTCTCTGCTTCTTGTCTGCCAACCAGTTCTCTATCCATGTCAGTACATTACCCCCAATACCATGTGCTTTGATTTTGCACACCAATCTCTTGTGTGGGACCTTGTCAAAAGCCTTTTGAAAGTCCAAATACACCACATCCACTGGTTCTCCCTTGTCCACTCTACTAGTTACATCCTGAAAAAATTCCAGAAGATTTGTCAATCATGATTTCCCTTTCATAAATCCATGCTGACTTGGACCGATCATGTCACTGCTTTCCAAATGCGCTGCTATTTCATCTTTAATAATTGATTCCAACATTTTCCCCACTACTGATGTCAGGCTAACCGGTCTATAATTCCCCATTTTCTCTCTCCCTCCTTTTTAAAAAAGTGGTGTTACATTAGCTACCCTCCAGGCCATAGGAACTGATCCAGAGTTGATAAACTGTTGGAAAATGATCACCAATGCATCCACTATTTCTATGGCCACTTCCTTAAATACTCTGGGATGCAGACTATCAGGCCCTGGGGATTTATCGGCCTTCAATCCCATCAATTTCCCTAACACAACTTCCTGCCTAATAAGGATATCCTTCAGTTCCTCCTTCTCACTAGACCCTCGGTTCGCTAGTATATCCGGAAGGTTATTTGTGTCTTCCTTCATGAAGACAGAACCAAAGTATTTGTTCAATTGGTCTGCCATTTCTTTGTTCCCCATTATAAATTCACCTGAATCTGACTGCAAGGGACCTACGTTTGCCTTCACGAATCTTTTTCTCTTTACATATCTATAGAAGCTTTTGCAGTCAGTTTTTATGTTCCCGGCAAGCTTCCCCTCATACTCTATTTTCCCCCTCCTAATTAAATGCTTTGTCCTCCTCTGCTGAATTCTAAATTTCTCCCAGTCCTCAGGTTTGCTGCTTTTTCTGGACAATTTCTATGCCTCTTCCTTGGATTTAACACTATCCTTAATTTTCCTTGTTAGCCACGGTTGAGCCATCTTCCTCATTTTATTTTTACTCCAGAGAGGGATGTACAATTGTTGAAGTTCATCCATGTGATCTTTAAATGTTCCATGTGATCTTTAAATGTTCAGTTGGATCTGGGAAGAAACATTACCCACAGTTAAAACACAATCAAAACTACTCTCTGACTGAAAACCTGGGAGTGACGTTATCTCCAACACCCTCCTTTTCCCAAGAGATAAACTTTAAATGGTCCAAAACTCATAAACCACACCTCGCACATCACTCGCATCGCCTGCATTGCTGAAGCTGCCTCTGCACCCTCCGCCTTGGAACTTTGCTTCTCCCTACATACTAAACAGTTCTCGAGGCTACCAATGCCAACACCTCTGACACAGTCTCATACTGGATCCGACAAAAAGGTCTGACCTTCCATTCTCCATTTCATCCTTTCTTGTCCTTTGCTTGCATCAATACTGTTATGGTCGTGTTAACTTACTTGATCTTTCTGAATTCCAGATACATCTACACACTCTGCATGCCTCCACCCTGTGCTGAAAGCAAGACTTGTCTCTTTGTCTCCATGTCTCCCACTCTAACTCATTTTGTCCCAGAATCTAATTTCTGTAGAGCTTCACATCTGTAGTTTGCAATCTGTATTTTCAGTCTATATTAATAACTTGGATGAAGGGACCGAGTGTAATGTAGCCAAGTTTGCTGATGATGCAAAGGTGGGTGGGAAAGCAAATTGTGAGGAGGACACAAAAAAATCTGCAAAGGTATATAGACAGGCTAAGTGAGTGGGCAAAAATTTGGCAGATGGAGTATTATTTAGAAAAATATGAGGTTATCCACTTTGGCAGAAAAAATAGAAAAGCAGATTATAATTTAAATGGAGAAAAATAACAAAGTGCTTTAGTACAGAGGAACCTGGGGGTCCTTGTGCATTAATCACAAAAAGTTAGTATGCAGGTACAACAAGCAATCAGGAAGGAAAATAGAATGTTTGCCTTTATTGCAAGGGGGATAGACTATAAAAGCAGAGAAGTCCTGCTACAACTGTACAGGGTATTGGTGAGGCCACACCCAGATTACTGCATACAGATTTGGTCTCTGTGTTTAAGGAAAGATATACTTGCATTGGAGGCTGTTCAGAGAAGGTTCACTAGGTTGATTCTGGAGATGAGCGGGTTGACTTATGTTGAGTAGGTTGGGTCTATACTCATTGGAGTTCAGAAGAATGAGAGGTGATCTTATTGAAACATATAAGATAATGAGAGGGTTGGACAAGTTGGATGCAGAGAGTGTATTTCCACTCATAGGGAAAACTAAAACTAGGTGGCATAGTCTCAGAATAAGGGGCCGCCCACTTAAAACTGAGATGAAGAGGAATCTTCTCTCAGAGGGTTGTAAATCTGTGGAATTCTCTGCCCCAGAGCGCTGTGGAGGCTGGGTCATTGAGTATATTTAAGGCGGAGATAGACAGATTTTTGAGCGATAAGGGAATAAAGGCTTATGGGGAATGGGCAGGGAAGTAGAATTGAGACCATGATCAGATCAGCCATGATCTTATTAAATGGCAGAGCAGGCTCGAGGGGTCAAATGGCCTACTCCTGCTCCTATTTCTTGTGTTCTTTGTTCTTGTGTTCACCCATGCACTTTCTTCGCCTGCTACCGGGTGACCTGTTGGTTATCAGAACGTCTCGCATGACAACTGGTGGTGCGAAATCTAGAGTAAACAATCAACTACCGGTGACTCAACCTTTACAATAACATTTGCAAATTGCGGACACGTGTCATGTGATCAGACAACACGTGATCAGATGTTACGTGATCAAACAGTTGGCAACCCTACTGTGATACATTCTTACGAAATCACTAACAAACACACACATACAAGATGGCTCTAATATTGAAACCTGTCATCATGTGACTTTGCCACATGACCCTTTTATTTTACATTAGTAGTTGCATTACCACAGTAGTCCACTAACTGGAGCAGTAGTCAACTAGGAGGAGCTCTATTACAGTTCTCCCTCCTTAATGAAGAAGTAATCATCATACATACATTGTTCTACTTGTTATTTTCCACATCAGAAACACCGCTACCCACTTCGAATGACTATCAATCACAATGAACACTTGTTATCCTTCTAGCTCAGCAAAATTTGCATGTAACCTTTGCCACACCCTGGGAGGCCATTTCCATGGCTGTAATGGTACTGATGGTGGTTTCTTGATTACCGATTGACATTTTGTACACTGACTAACGATATGCTCTATATCTTTATTTAAACCTGGCCACCATAAGTAACTGCATGCAAAACTCTTGGTCAAGCACATTCCCAGTTGCTGGTCATGAAGATCTCCTAACAATTTTTACAGAACTTATTTGGGATAACTACTCTTGCACCTCACATCATACAATCTTTATCCACTGATAATTCATTCCTAGAACGAAGTATGGATGAATATCTTTCTTGATACCTGGTTTGGCCAGCCATTTGCTATGTAATTATACACCTTTGGTTGCTATCATTAACTGGGTCATGTTTGGTTGCTATACCAATCTCTTCAACTGTGACTGGCAGCTCATCAATGTATGAAAAATAGAATATTTCTTCCATTTTGGGTATAACCTGTGATGGGGATGGCAACCTGGACAAAGCATCAGCATTACTGTGATCAGTTGATCAGCTGTACTCAATGTCATACATATATGCTGCCAAAATCAAAGCCCATCTTTGCATTCGGGCTGCAGGTAACATTGGAACTGGGGACTTTGGATGGAGGATTGCTGTCAGGGTCAGTAACGATGGTAAAAGTACAACCATACAAGTATTTGTGGAACCTCTTGACCCCAAAAATCAATGTCAAAGCTTCTCTTTCGATCTGCACATAATTACATTCGCTGGCACTGAGAGTGCGTGAAGCAAATATAATTGGTCTGCCCCCACTAACTAGTACATGAGAGATAACTGCTCCAACTCCATATGGAGAGGCATCACACGATAGCTTGATCTCCTTAATCACAGTGATTTAACATGGTACTCTACCAACTGGCTTTTACACTCCTTGAATGCTGTGTCACATTCTTCTGACTACTTCCAATGGACTTGTTTTTTCAACAGCTCATTCAGTGGATGTAACATTGCAGCTAAATTTGGTAGGAACTTCCCATAATAGTTAAAAATGCCCAAAAATGATCGAAGTTCAGTGACATTCTTAGGAGTGGGTGCATTTCTGATTGTATTCAGCGATCCCTTGGTTGGATGTAAACCATCTTTGTTTTACTCTGTGCCCTAAGTACTCTACTGAGTTTTGAAATAACTCACACTTATTAGAAGTCACTCGTACTCTGTGCTTCTCTAGCCGTTTGAACACTTCATTCAATATGTTATTATGGAGTTGCCTGTTTGGTGCTGAAATGAGTATGTCATCTAAATAACATACTACCCCTTCAGTGCCTTGCAAAATATGGTTCATCACCCCTTGGAATATGGCGGGGGCGGAAGACACTCCAGATGGTAGCCTATTACATTTGATATAAGCCTAGATGAGTATTTATACTCAAGCATGACTTGGACTCCTCATCTAGCTCAAGTTGTAAGTAGGCATGTGTAAGATCTAACTTTGAGAAGATCTGGCCACCTGTCAGCGTTGTGAACAAATTTTTTACATTGGACAATGTATTGGGTGCCGCAGGGATCAGTGCTGGGACCCCAACTATTTACAATCTATATTAACGACTTGGAAGAAGGGACCTAGTGTAATGTAGCCAAGTTTGCTGATGATACAAAGATGGGATGAAAAGCAATGTGTGAGGAGGACACAAAAAATCTGCAAAAGGACATAGACAGGCTAGGTGAGTGGGCGAAAATTTGGCAGATGGAATACAATGTTGGAAAATGTGAGGTCATGCACCTTGGCAAAAAAAAATCAAAGAGCAACTTATTATTTAAATGGAGAAAGATTGCAAAGTGCTGCAGTACAGCGGGACCTGGAGGTATTTGTGCAGAAAACACAAAAGGTTAGTATGCAGGTACAGCAAGTGATGAGGAAGGACAATGGAGTATAAAAGCAGGGAAGTCTTGCTACAGTTGTACAGGGTATTGGTGAGGCCACACCGGGAATACTGTGTACAGTTTTGGCTTCCATAATTACGAAAGGATATACTTGCTTTGGAGGCAGTTCAGAGAAGGTTCACAAGGTTGATTCCGGAGATAAGGGGGTTGATTTATGAGGAAAGGTTGAGTAGGGTTGGGCCTCTACTCATTGGAATTCAGAAGAATGAGAGGTGATCTTATCGAAACGTATAAGATTATGAGGGGCTTGACAAAGTGGATGCAGAGAGGATGTTTCCACTGATAGGGGAGACTAGAACTAGAGGGCATAATCTTAGAATTAGGGGCCGCCCATTTAAAACTGAGATGAGGAGAAATTTCTTCTCTGAGGGTTGTGGATCTGTGGAATTCGCTGCCTTAGAGAGCTGTGGAAGCTGGGACATTGAATAAATTTAAGACAGAAATAGACAGTTTCTTAAACGATAAGGGAATAAGGGGTTATGGAGAGCGGGCAGGGAAGTGGACCCGAGTCCATGATCGGATCAGCCATGATTGTATTAAATGGCGGAGCATGCTCGAGGGACCGTAAGGCCTACTCCTGCTCCTATTTCTTATGTTCTTATGACCTTCTAGAACTTGGTTTATGGTTACTTTATAATCACCACACAACCTTGCCTTAACAGCTCACTTAGGTACAACAATGGGTGTAGCCCAATTACTTAGATCTACCTTAGAGATAATGTTCTCAGTTTCTAGTGTTTTGAGTTCTCTAGTGTAGTGTTCTCCTTGAGTGCGTATGGTACGGGACGTGGCTTGCAGTAAACTGCTCTTGCGTCCATCTGCACTCTGACACTTGCCTTGAAGCCTTAGATTGGACTGCCTGTTTCGGAATCTGCTTGATGATGTCACCTTTCAATACAAATTTTGTTTCCGCACGAAAAATCGAATTCCAATACAGCTTCAGTGATCCGAATTAATTTCTACCTATCGCGGCAGGCTTGTCTCTTGCCACTACTATGAGAGGCAAGCTCTGAAACTGATTCTTGTATTTCACCGGTATGGTGATATGTCCTATAACAGGGATTGTCTCTCCTTAGTAGCCTCGCAGCTCTATCTTCAACTTCTACAGTCGAAAATCACATAATGTTTCGAGATATAGCGATTCCTGTACTACGCTCATAAATGCACCAGTGTCGATTTCCATGGGTATCCTGGTTCCTGCAATGTCTACTTGGATGGCGATACATCGCGAATCATTGTTAGATATCCTCATGCTCCTGATGATGTGTATTTCCAGAACCTCCTCGTCCTGTTGCTTCTCTTCAATGCTATTTAGTGTCAGGCGATTTACTCCTACTCTTTGCTTCCCGTCTGCCAACCAGTTCTCAATCCACGTCAGCACATTACCCCCAATCCCATGTGCTTTAACTTTGCACATTAATCTCTTGTGTGGGACATTGTCGAAAGCCTTCTGAAAGTCCAAATACATCACATCAACTGGTTCTCCCTTGTCCACTCTACTGGAAATATCCTCAAAAAATTTCAGAAGATTTGTCAAGCATGATTTCTTTCCCTTTCACAAATCCATGCTGACTTGGACCTATCATGTCACCTCTTTCCAAATGCGCTGCTATGACATCCTTAATAATTGATTCCATCATTTTACCTACTACCGATGTCAGGCTGACCGGTCTATAATTCCCTGTTTTCTCTCTCCCTCCTTTTTTGATTCAGATGAAGGAATTGAGTGTAATATCTCCAAGTTTGCAGATGACACTAAACTGGGTGGCGGTGCGAGCTGTGAGGCAGACGCTAAGAGGCTGCAGGGTAACTTGAAAGGTTAGGTGAGTGGGCAAATGCAGTATAATGTGGATAAATGTGAGGTTATCCATTTTGGTGGCAAAAACACGAAGGCAGAATATTATCTGAATGGTGACCAATTAGGAAAAGGGGAGGTGCAGCGAGACCTGGGTGTCATGGTACATCAGTCATTGAAATGCAGGTACAGCAGGCAGTGAAGAAGGCAAATGGCATGTTGGACTTCATAGCGAGAGGATTTCAGTATAGGAGCAGGGAGGTCTTACTGTAGTTGTACAGCACCTTGGTGGGGCCACATGTTGAGTATTGTGTGCAGTTTTGGTCTCCTAATCTGAGGAAGGACATTCTTGCTATTGAGGTAGTCCAGCGAAGGTTCACCAGACTGATTCACGGGATGGCAGGACTGACATATGAAGAAAGACTGGATCGACTAGACTTATATTCACTGGAATTTAGAAAAATGAGAGGGGATCTCAGAAACATATAAAATTCTGATGGGTTTAGACAGGTTAGATGCAGGAAGAATGTTCCCAATGTTGGGGAAGTCCAGAACCAGGGGTCACAGTCTAAGGATAAGGGGTAAGCCATTTAGGACTGAGATGAAGAAAAACTTTTTCACTCAGAGAGTTGTGAACCTGTGGAATTCTCTACCACAGAAAGTTGTTGAGGCCAGTTCGTTAGATATATTTAAAAAGAAGTTAGATGTGGCCCTTACAGCTAAAGGGATCGAGGGGTATGGAGAGAAAGCAGGAATGAGGTACTGAAGTTGCAAAAATGATCAGCCATGATCATATTAAATGGTAGTGCAGGATCGAAGGACCGAATGGCCTACTCCTGCACCTATTTTCTATGTTTCTAATAAAGGATTACATTTTTAAAGCTACAATATGATCACTGATACCCTCGTCCATGAATTGATCTCGTATTCCAAAACTATAACTTTCAGCAATTTCCAGGGGCTCAGCACTGTAGTGCTGTTCTAACTTAGTGAGAATTTCCTTCAGTGGCGTGTCCTTTGGCTTGATGGGACAAAGCAAATCTTTCAGGGTTTCATGCACCTTGGGGCTTGCTTCAGTCAAGAAGATAGCCCATTTCCTTTCTAAAAATCGCCCCGTTACGGTTTTCATTATCGGGGTCTTCGGAGATGAAAGTCTCTCGAGCGTGATGGAACTCACCCATGCGCCCTATTATTCCCATAGGCGTGACCATTTCACCGACTGTTCAGCCAAGTGTGCTTGAAATTTACCTTGGATTTTTAGCTGTTCTGCAAAACAAAGAACTTCTCAAAGTCTCTCTTGTTGGTTGGCTGGATCATCCACCAACCAAAATATCAGCTAGGGATTCCAGAAATCCTATCCTCATGGTCATTGTAATATATTCTTGCAACAGCACTAACAAAAACACACACACAAGATGGCTCTCATACAGAAACCTGTCATCATGTGACTTTGCCACATGACCCTTTTATTATTTACATTAGTAGTTGCATTAACACAATCGTCCACTAGGTGGAGCAGTAGTCCACCAGGAGGAGCTCTATTATACCTAGGTCATTAAAAATTGGTGCGAAGGTGTGATTTATCTACTGGATTTTTCAACTTAGGCCTTGAATATACATTTCAGCCTTGCATGTTTGTTTCTGATCTTAGACGTATTGTTCTAACTCTAGGCATTGATCAAAAGGGTTGCCATTTGCTTCATAATCATGATGAAGGAAAAATATTTTGAAGTAATGTTCACAAAGATGTGCATGCAATAAGTGCTTGGAAATGATTCTGTAAGCTTCAATGGATTTTAATGGGGTAATAAGTGATTGGCATTGCTAAAAGATTTAGCATTTATATTTGTTTGCTGAAGTTATTTTGCCCTTCTGGTTTATAATTAAAATATTAATATTTAAATGATTTATTTAAATTCATTAAAATGTGTGTCAAAGAGAATTCATTCTGGTAAATGAGCCCATTACTATAAAATCTAATGTTGATTTTTCTAAAAATTTTTATTGGTAGGAACAACATGGGAAGTGTTAACACCCAAGGTCACACACAGCAACTTTTAAGCAGAAAACCATTCGCTCAATTCAGGGAGATTACTACATAAGAAATAAGAACATAAGAAATAGGACCAGAAGTAGGCCATGCCCCTCCAGCCTGCTTCGTTGAGTGCAAGGTTTTCTTCAAGGCATGAATTTAAGGCAACACAATAATTATTTGCAGTGTTAAATATGGCTAGGGATGATAATTTGCAGTCCCAAGCATCTTGTACTGTTGTCATAGATTGCCTACATTATTCCTCAGAGGTACTTTGGGTCACTTTGCTGCTTAATGTGTTCTACTGAATTTACTTAGTTTGGCATACGGGTTATACTGTCTTCTTCATTAAAACGTTCAAGCAATTGATAATCTATCAAGGACTGCTGATCTGACATGATTATGAGAGATGCTGTCAGCTGTTACTTAAATTTTAGGATGGCTGTGGGGGTCGTTACAAGCACCTTGGCAACCCTGGCAACAGATCAAAGAATAGGCCCTACCTGTTTGAGATCATTTGAGAAGTGAACATGGCCATTGATTGGCTGGAACACTCGTTGATGGAATGCTTGGGGTCTGAGACTGCTTCATACATGTATTATGTTGGCAGCCCACAGCCTGTTTCAATCATTCAGTGGGTGAAACTCTCAGCCCAGAACTGCAAGTCTATTTGTCTCTAGAGTCAGTGCCAGCCTGCCAGGAAATTAGCCCAGATTGTATTTACAGTACGTGGACCTCTTTGGAGTCTGTAGGATTGATTTTTATTGCTGGGAAGTATTGCCTCTGATTAAGCGGCCAGCCTATCCAGGAACAATTGTAGGGAGGCTCAACGGATTTTAACGGCTGGGGTTTATTAGAATGCTACTTGCTGACTTCCTAACCAAACCACAATCCTGCTCTTCCAGGGAACTTCAAATAAATGTTATAAACTTACCTTACTGGGCCTCATCTGGCTCTAGATCCATATCCCAGCAGCTTTGACCTGGTGAAGAAGCCACTGTTACTCCCCTGTTCAGGTCAATATAGCAGTCGGGCTATGATGATGTAATCAGACTCCGATGTACGTATTTAAAGAAGGATCTTGCTGGCTTCCAACGACTGTCCTTACCATCTGCCATTTAAAATGGCAGTCTGCCAGATCAAGATGGGAACAGAGTGGTTAAATCCACTGCTCTATTTTAGTTGTCTTGAGTTAAAATTCCCCCCCTATATTTGGTAGGTAAGCAAGAAGCATCTTTATTACTTTCTGCATCTGAAGAGGGTAGATAAATGTTTTCACCGTGTTATACCAACGTCTGCGCAGATGGGGCACTGTTAAATTGGTATGCTTTGCATCTGTTCTACATTTAAAAATGGGTGCAGCACATATCAATATCTACCCCATCGTCTTTGTAAGGCCTGGGAGTTATGTTGATTAAAATCAGTAACATTTAAAAATCACTGCAGGGTGCAGAGAACTACAGGAGAAGCAAGGACGAGTGGAATAGTGGACTTGATTTAAAACATTTTTAAAAATACACAATAAAAAGAGACCATCAATGGAGAAATGTAGCTACATGGCAACAAACTAAGATGTTCATGGTCACAAATGGAATATTGCAAATCTTTCAATAATCTGGGGGAGGTAGCTACTGCACTGGCATTTCTGATTTTAGTAAGTGATGTATCTAGTAATTTAATGCACTTTTAAGGAGGATATAATCATTACAATTTTGATAACATAAGAACATAAGAAATAGGAACAGGAGTAGGTCATACAGCCCCTCGTGCCTGCTCCGCCATTCAATAAGATCACGGTTGATCCGATCATGGACTCAGCTCCACATCCCTGCCCACTCCCCATAACCCCTTGTCGTTTAAGAAACTGTCTGTTATGTCTTTAGATGCTCTGATAATGACTCCACGAGGCAATGTGTTGTACTTGTAGTGTCCTTAGTCCTTTATTGATAACTCCAGAGTGAGGATCACACATGGTGGCCTGCCTTTTATACTAGGCCAGGCACACCTGTACAGGTAACCTGCAAGTCTCTCACTGCGGTGCCCTCTGGTGGCACACTTTGTAATAGCGCAAGCAGTAACCATGTAGGATACATGACATCACTCTCTCCCAAGCCTTTAGTGCAAATCGCCTCTGCATTGACTGTGCTCTGGGCTTAGCTCTATTTGGTTGACTCTTGGTGGGTCGTTTCTATCTTGGGTGAGTGGTTGATGTTTCGTTGGCAGTAGAGTGCTGATGGTTTCTGTTTGTGTGTGTCCCTGACCACTCCATTCTCTTTCCCCCCCCCCCCCCCCCACACATATAGATTATGCCGGAGACTCATTACATTCATATACATTCAAGTCCAGAAAAACAAATTTGCATTACATTTGTGGTTCAGTTGTGAGGCAAGTACATTCGACTGGTGAGATACATTGTTGATATGTACTGGGGATCGATGACCGGTGCATAAGGACAAGCTAGTTCCAGAACTGCTGCATGGTGTCCAGGCAGTCTGGTGGCGGCACGATGCCCCGTGCTAGCAGTGGGAACCCGGTTGGCTCAAGTTGCCTGCTCTCGGGGCTGTTGCCGTTGCTCCTACCGTCAGGCAGGTTCACAGATGCCTGTGACCTCCCTGTCCTTTCTTTGCGCCCTGGGTCGCTACTGCTCCGAGTCAGCAGTTCCCAGTGCACAAGAAACTGCTGACTCGCTTGTCTGAGCGTCGTTTGGTTTGGGATTTTGGCTGTTCCCGGTCCCCTCTGGGAGAACTGTTGCAGGTGACCCTTCATTCCCGAGTATGGCCTTGGTGGCGATGGGCTCTGGGGGCTGCGCCTTAGCACAGTTTGCTCTTTCAGGCTTGTGGCGGTTGGTGCCATCGGGTGCCTGAGAGGTGGAGCCGATCAGGGGCAGGGTATCGATACCAGTGCCGTTGCCCTCCTGAGATCACTTGCTCTGCAGCTCGTATGTATTGGCTGCTTGTCGCCACACTCCATGGTGCATAACTCTGGTTCCAGGGACACAGGCTACTACATTGGGTAGCTTGCTGGACCTGTGTGCTCCCGATGGGTGCCTGCTCGCTGCATTGACTGAGTGCAGTTGAAATCCTACATCGCACAACATTTCATTACTCATGGTAAATAACTTGTAGCTCCGATCGCGATGGCGTGACTTTTCTTTGCTTATTGCAAGTACACAACACTGATCATCAATTTCACATCTTACATCTGGCTCACAGTTGCTACTATATTGAGACTCTTCTTTGCTTATTGCATGCACTCAATTCTGATCATCAATTGCACATTTTACATCTAACTCACAGTTGCTCTTACATTGTTTGAAAATGTGAAACTGTCCCTTTAAGTGTGGTGGGTTGCAGGCCTCCTTTAAGAGTGCCTTCCTTTCTTTACCCCAATCCTCTTCTCCGTTTGGTGCCACGTAGTGCTCCATCAGCGCTGCATCTCGTGGTCTGGCCACCGCCATCTTTTGCTTCAACGCAATAGCTCGTGGTTTGGGCGCCATCTTTCCTCTGTGATGTCGACTGCGGTGATCCTCTTCTCCCCGGGTTTTGCCACCGAAGCTGGGAAATCGCCTCTGGATCCGATTTTCTTCCTCCGGAGTCCTGCCACTGGAGCCTGGAAGGTATGTTCGGGTCGTCTCAGCTGGATCATCTCCACGCAATCGTGCTGAGCGGTCTGTGCCTTGGGTGTTGTGCTGGTCTGCTCTCTGGTGCCGGGTCCACCCTCAAGTGAGGGCTTGCTTTGCCTCCGAGCGCGGAGGACATTGATCGCTTGAGGGATGAAGTCCTCCCACTTCCAATGGATCTTCTCCATCCACCTTCTTCCGAGTAGCGTTGGTCCATCACCTGCAACAATTCACAGTGGTAACTTGTGCACCGCACCATCATGGAGTACCTTTACAACCGCTGCCACTCTGCCTATCGTTTCATAATCCACACCTGATTCATGGCCATCTGCAGACTCTTCATCAGCACAGTGAGTCATATTTCTCTTACACATTTGCTGGAGGTGGCCCTTTGTGCTGCAGCCTTTACACACATAGTCTTTAAAACGGCACTGGTGAGCCCTGTGATTCCCTCCACAACGCCAGCATGGAGCTAATAGACTAGAACTAACCCCCCTCGGTGGACTCTGAGTTAAATGACTCGAGGGCCTCTTCTCTCTTCCCTGAGAAGGTTCATATTCTACAGTCTAGCCTCTAAAAGGCGCCACTCTGTGCACAGTACGTGCCGGGTTTGAGTCCTGAGGATGAGTTATCTGCCTAGAGCTGCAGGTCGAGGTCATGAATGCCTGGCTCACAGAGATGGTCTTCTGCAGTGTGACTGTGGTATCGGCAGACAGTAGCTTATGAAGAAGGCCCTCATGGCCAATTCCAATGATAAAAATGTCCCGCAGCGCTTCGGTGAGATGGTTGCCGAAATCACATGGTGCCGCCAGCCTCCTGAGGTCTGCAGCATATTTTGCGATTTCCTGGCTTTCAGGCCGTCAGTGGGTGTAGAACCGGTGTCTGGCTGTGAGGATGCTCTCCTTGGACTTGAGTTGCTCTTGGATCAGCGTTACAGGCCCCTCTTACGTCTTGGTCATTGTCTTCGTTGGTGCCAGCAAGTCCCTGACGAGTTTATAGACAATGGGCCCACAACTGGTTAGCAGGATAGCTCTGCGCTTATCAGCCAGTGTGGCCGGGTTGTCTCCTGCCAGGTCGTTTGCTATGAAGAAATGGTCGAGCCTCTCCACAAAGGCTTCCCACTCATCACCATCGGCGAACTGCTGCAATGTACCAAGGGTAGCCATTTTCGCGTGAAGGTCCGTAATCTCGTCGCCAATTGTTATGTCTTTAGATGCTTTGATAATGACTCCACAAGGCAATGTTTTGTACTTGAACTGTAGTGACCTGAGTCCTTTATTGATAACTCCAGAGTGAGGATCACACATGGTGGCCTGCCTTTTATATTGGGCCAGGCACACCTGTACAGGTAATCTGCAAGTCTCCTACTGCGTTGCCCTCTGGTGGCACACCTGTATCCTACAGTAACCCTGTAGGATACATGACACTGTCTATTTCTGTCGTAAATTTATTCAATGTCCCAGCTTCCACAGCTCTCTGAGGCAGCGAATTCAACAGATTTACAACCCTCAGAGAAGAAATTTCTCCTCATCTCAGTTTTAATTGGGCGGCCCCTTATTCTAAGATCATGCCCTCTATTTTCAGTCTCCCCCATCAGTGGAAACATCCTCTCTGCATCCACCTTGTCAAGCCTCCTCATAATCTTATACGTTTCGATAAGACCACCTCTCATTCTTCTGAATTCCAATGAGTAGAGGCCCAACCTACTCAACCTTTCCTCATAAGTCAATCCCCTCATCTCCGGAATCAACCTAGTGAACCTTCTCTGAACTGCCTCCAAAGCAAGTAAATCCTTTTGTAAATATGGAAACCAAAACTGCACGCAGTATTCCAGGTGTGGCCTCACTAATACCTTATATAGCTGCAGCAAGACTTCCCTGCTTTTATACTCCATCCCGTTTGCAATAAAGGCCAAGATACCATTGGCCTTCCTGATCACTTGCTGTAGCTGCATACTAACCTTTTGTGTTTCATGCACAAGTACACCCAGGTCCTGCTGTACTGCAGTACTTTGCAATTTTTCTCCATTTAAATAATAACTTGCTCTTTGATTTCTTTCTGCCAAAGTGCATGACCTCACACTTTCCAACATTATACTCCATCTGCCAAATTTTTGCCCACTCACTTAGCCTGTCTATGTCCTTTTGCAGATTTTTTGTGTCCCCCTCACACATTGCTTTTCCTCCCATCTTTGTATCATCAGCAAATTTGGCTACGTTACACTCAGTCCCTTCTTCCAAGTTGTTTACATAAAGTTAAATATTCTACAATGATTGTTCTTTCCTCATAATGTGCTGAGCATGAAGTAAATAAATTGCTGAATCTCTCTCTTCTGAGGAAAAAAAATCTTCAGTTCATTCATAATCCAATGTCAATGAATAAATGGACCGAAAGTTCTGGCCTCGCCGGGTCCGTACAAAGTACACACGGAACCGGCGAGGCCTCTCAAAAGCCGGTTGTCGGGGTGCGATGCGCATGAGCTGAAAACCAGCTTTTCCGGTGTCAAGATTTCTCTGAAGAGGATCCTCTGCATCCCCGCAGGAAGGACATTCGCACGGCAGAGATTGGGTTATTTGCCCAACTCATGACCACGTGACTCCAGCATGTATGTACGTACGTACTTGAAAGACACATCCCAGTGCGCGGCGCAGCACAGCTAGGCCTCCGACTGGGATCTTGCGTTCCTCCAGGACCACCAGGTACTTTCGTAGATTTTTTTCGGGTCGGAGGTGTTCGTACGAAGGAAGCCTCCCACCACAATTTTCCCCCAAGTATTTGCCAAGTTTGGTACTGAGCTATACAGACCAGGAAGGTCTCGTGTTTGATCACTGGTCTATGCTGAGTTGTGATCTCAAGCAGAGTGGCAATATAACTGGCCTTAATATCCCTGTGTGTACATCTTGTGTGAGGTATTTGGAGCTCTCAATGGTGGCCCCTTGGTTATAAAAAAAATAGCCTGCCCGTACTCTGCCTAGGCTCAAACATGAAGATTGGCTACTTGAGTGAGGTACTGTACCAGAGAGTTGCCAGTACTGGTGGAAATATTACTGAACATTGGACAGTGCCTTCGGGTAAGGAGGGAAAACAGTGGAGCTGGGGGAAACATACCGTGGCAGCAAAACACACTATGGGGTTCATGGAGCAGAGCACAGTGGAGGGTCTTGGAGTGCAGCACAGAAGGGCAAGAGAACATTGTACAGAGTTATAAAATTAGTCTTATCGGGCCCAAGTTTCGGCTATCAGGCAGATCGGTGCACCTCCGGGAGGCCCGCCTATTTTTTAGAACAGAAAAAGCTCCTAAAACTTACTTCGCGATTCTCTGTTATCCGTAGGCCCGTTTCTAGCTCGGCGCGGCGCAGCAGCAGCTGCTGGGGGTGGAGCAAATGCTGTTCTATGAAAACACTGCCGGTAGGGGGGGCGGGGCTAGGGCCCAGTGGCAGTTTGCATGCCTGCAGCGCATGCGCAACGGCACACAAACATTGGCAATCGGCCATCTTTAAAGGGACATGCATAAAATAGATTTTTGGGGGTGGGGAGCTGTGCAAAGCCTTCTGAGTGACTTTTTTGTGACTGAAGGTGTGCTGTTAGCAATACTGTGGAAGAAATCAGCTGCTGGAATCAGCGAGTGCTGTTTGTTGCTGCTAAACTTCCAGAAGGAGTGCTGGATAGGTGCATGCAAATAAGGACTGTGTGGTTTGAAAAATCACTGAGTGTCAATTCAATACAGCAATGGAACAACATCCACCAAGAACGAAGAATTTCTTGCATGACGAACTGGAGACGCTAGTTAATGTGATTGAGTAGAGATGGCAGGAGCTGGATACCAGTAACAGAGGTCGCACAAAAGTGGCACCCAAAGAAATGAAGAAACACTGGAACCTAGTTGCAGAAGATTACTGCGCAGTGGTGCATACCAGAAGCCAGTGTAAAAAGAAATGGCACCTTGGTCAAGTAGTTAGTGTAAGTAATATTTTCATTTTTCAATGGAATCGCAATTGTAAATGTGACTATCTGTATATGTGCAGAAAGACGCACTCTGTAAAAAGTTATATTTTAATCTTTGCAGAAGAAATTGGCCCACAACAAAAGGGAAAGAACTCGAACAGGGGGAGGCATGCCAAATCTGCATCCACTGACACCCTTGGAACAGAGGGTAGCTGCTTTGATGAGTCGTACATGGAGAAAAGCAATCAGTACAGCACAAGCTGGGCTCACACACGAGGGAGAGGGTAAGTCCTGAAAATGCATCGTGACCCTTCAAATCAACCTGCTGCCTGGCCTGCTATGTGTGAACTACTCATGCCACCCATCCTACCCTCTCCTGTGCTGCTAACTATTTGACTGTTCTGTTATATTTTGCAGAAGATGATGCCAATCCTGAAGATCCTGAAGGTACAGAAGAAGAACCAGATGTGGACGATCCAGACCAAGGGTGGGTGCAGGGGTTGACTGAAATGTCTTCAGGGGAGACTTTTCAACTTAATATGTATCAGTCCACATTAACGGACATCAGTTTGTCAAACACTTGCATAGGTTCACAGATTCCGAGGTTGCGGGTTCTAGTGATGGTGGTGGTGGTGTAATGCAGCATTTTAAACCCAGTGCCCCACCGTCCCAAAGTACGCTCCCACTGGAGTGGTGCTGCCTGCAACACCCAGTACCCCACCGTCCCAGCCTGTGTCTCCCACTGGAGTGGTGCTGCCTGCAACACCCAGGGCCCCACCGTCCCAGCCTGTGTCTCCCACTGGAGTGGTGCTGCCTGCAACACCCAGGGCCCCACCGTCCCAGCCTGTGTCTCCCACTGGAGTGGTGCTGCCTGCAACACCCAGGGCCCCACCGTCCCAGCCTGTGTCTCCCACTGGAGTGGTGCTGCCTGCAACACCCAGGGCCCCACTGTCCCAGCCTGTGTCTCCCACTGGAGTGGTGCTGCCTGCAACACCCAGGGCCCCACCGTCCCAGCCTGTGTCTCCCACTGGAGTGGTGCTGCCTGCAACACCCAGGGCCCCACCGTCCCAGCCTGTGTCTCCCACTGGAGTGGTGCTGCCTGCAACACCCAGGGCCCCACCGTCCCAGCCTGTGTCTCCCACTGGAGTGGTGCTGCCTGCAACACCCAGGGCCCCACCGTCCCAGCCTGTGTCTCCCACTGGAGTGGTGCTGCCTGCAACACCCAGGGCCCCACCGTCCCAGCCTGTGTCTCCCACTGGAGTGGTGCTGCCTGCAACACCCAGGGCCCCACCGTCCCAGCCTGTGTCTCCCACTGGAGTGGTGCTGCCTGCAACACCCAGGGCCCCACCATCCCAGCCTGTGTCTCCCACTGGAGTGGTGCTGCCTGCAACACCCAGGGCCCTACCGTCCCAGCCTGTGTCTGCCACTGGAGTGGTGCTGCCTGCAACACCCAGGGCCCCACCGTCCCAGCCTGTGTCTCCCACTGGAGTGGTGCTGCCTGAAACACCCAGGGCCCTACCGTCCCAGCCTGTGTCTCCCACTGGAGTGGTGCGCGAGGCAGACCCAGGCCGAGGAGAAGGAGAATGGAAACACGCTCTCCTGAGATGCAGCGTGTAACAGATGTGGGTCAGGTTGTGGCATTGGGTGTGGAGACCAATGACCTTACCTGATCACTAGTGGGCAGCGACAGTGCGGTGGGTGATAGGAGAAATAGCAGTAATGACACGGGAAATAAGGGAGGGAATGTCAGAGGGAATGCAAGCGACGACACAGGCTGTCAGAGAGGGGATGCAAGTGACAGCACAGTCCCTTGTGGAGGTAGCTGCTGCAATAAGGGCACACAGCCCAGCCAATCAAATTACAGCCCCATGAAGAAGTGAACATTCACCGAGATGTGGATGAGAGATAGTTGCTGCCTCTCTCTGCTGCTGCAGTTCTTGTTTTTGATGTTACTTTAGTAACTGTAATGTATTTAACCCTGTGTAACCTGCATGACACCCGGCCACCAGAGGGCCCACCTGTTTGAGTCCCAAGGGATCCCAGCATCCCTTAGGAACACAGTATATAAGCAGGCCACCCACGAGGTACCTGCTCTCTGGAGTCTTAGTAAAGGAGCTAAGGTCACACTTGCTCACTGTACACAGTACTCAGTTTCATCCTTTATTATGAATGTACCAATTGGCGACGAGGTAACGAACAACTGCACGAAAATGCAAAAAACAGTTGGTATCCTGGAGAAGTTCTCAGAAGGGGTTGATTGGGAGGCCTTCGTGGAGAGACTCAACCAATACTTCGTGGCCAATGAGCTGGATGGGGACGAGAACGCTACCAAACGAAGGGCGATCCTCCTAACTGTCTGTGGGGCAACAACCTATGGCCTCATGAAGAATCTCCTGGCCCGGGCAAAACCGACAGAGAAATCCTATGAAGAATTGTGTACGCTGGTCCGGAGGAACCTAAATCCTAAGGAAAGCGTTTTGATGGCGAGGTATCGGTTCTACACGTGTCAACGATTGGAGGGCCAGGAAGTGGCGAGCTATGTTGCCGAACAAAGGCGCCTCGCAGGACATTGTGAGTTGAGGGTTTCCTAGAACAAATGCTGAGAGACTTTTTTGTACTGGGCATTGGACATGAGACAATCCTTCGCAAACTGTTGATTGTAGAATCTCCGAATCTAAGTAAAGCCATAATGATAGCCCAGGCATTTATGTCCACCAGCGACAACATCAAACAGATTTCGCAGAGTAAAGAAGTTTCAGCCAGTATTGTGCATAAAGTAACGTCGGTCTTGAGCAGAAATATACATGGCAGAACGTACACGCCGGCTGCTGTGGCCTGACCTCAATTGTTAATGCGAGGCAGTTAACACCTTGTTGGCGCTGCGGAGGTGATCATCGCCCCCATCAATGCTGCTTTAAGCACTATACTTGTAATGGTTGCAGAACCATAGGACATCTCCAATGAATGTGCAGGCGAACTGCAAACTACCACGTTGCAAAGGAAGATCGATCCACTGTGGATCAGGCGAACTGCAAACTACCACATTGCAAAGGAAGATCGATCCACTGTGGATCAGGCTGAATTGGAGACTCGTACGGAGGAGGCAGAAGTGTACGGGATACACACATTCACGACGAAATGTCCATCAATAATGTTGAAAGTTGTACTGAATGGTATCCAGTATCTATGGAACTGGACACGGTGGCAAGTCAGTCCATAATGAGTAAAAATGCCTTCGACAGGCTGTGGGTCAAAAAAGCTCAAAGGCCTAAGCTCAGCCCCATTCACACCAAACCAAGGAACTAATCCCTGTAATTGGCAGTGCTGAAGTCAAAGACTCCTATGACAGAGCAGTACACAATCTCCCGCTGTGGATTGTGCCAGGGGATGGCCCCACATTGTTTGGCAGAAGTTGGCTGAGAAAAATCCGCTGGAACTGGGATGACATCCGAGCGCTTTCGTCCGTCGATGATGCCTCATGTACCCAGGTTCTGAGCAAGTTCCTATCGTCGTTCGAGCCAGGCATTGAAGCTTCCAGGGGGCGAAAGTGTAGATCCATTTGGTTCCCGGTATGCGACCCATCCACCACAAGCGGTACCGTACATGATGCGTGAAAAAGTGGAAATTGAGCTGGACGGGCTGCAACGCGAAGGCAGCATCGCGCCGATGGAATTCAATAACTGGGCCAGTCTGATTGTCCCGGTACTTAAGGAGGATGGCACGGTTAGAATTTGCGGGGACTATAAAGTAACGATTAACCATTTTTCGCTGCAGGACTAGTACCCGCTACCCAAGGCAGACGACCTATTTGCGACCCTGGCTGGAGAGAAGATGTTCACCAAGCTGGACCTGACCTCAGCCTAAATGACGCAGGAGCTGGAGGAGTCTTCGAAAGGCCTCGCCTGCATCAACATGCACAAAAGTCTGTTTATCTACAACTGGTGCCCGTTCAGGATTCGGTCGGCCACGGTACTCTTCCAGCGGAATATGGAGAGCCTGCTTAAGTCGGTTCCTTGCACAGTGGTTTTCCAGGACGATATATTGATTATAGGTCGGGACACCATGGAGCACTTGAAGAATCTGGAAGAGGTTCTTAGTCGGTTGGATCGCGTGGGACTCAGGTTGAAACAGGACGTCGAGTTCTTGGCAAGAAGAATCGCAGCGGACAGCATCAGACCCACCGACGCCAAGACGGAGGTCATCAAGAACGCGCCATGACCACAGAACGTGACGGAACTGCGGTCGTTCCTGGGACTCCTTAACTATTTTTGTAATTTCCTACCTGGGGTTAAGCACCCTGCTTGAACCCCTACATGCGCTACTGCGCAAGGGAGATGACTGGGTATGGGAAAATTCACAAGAGGCTGCCTTTAAGAAAGTCAGAAATCTGTTGTGTTCAAACAAACTGCTTGTCCTGTATAACCCTTGTAAACGATTAGTGCTAGCTTGCGATGCGTCGTCATACGGGGTCGGGTGTGTGTTACAACAGGCTAATGAATCGGGGACTTTGCAACCGGTCGCTAATGAGTCCAGGAGTTTGTCCAAGGTCGAAAGGGCCGACAACATGATTGAAGAAGAGGCTCTGGCGTGCATCTACGGGGTGAAAAAAATGCACCAGTACTTATTTGGCCTCAAGTTTGAGCTTGAAACTGACCACAGCCACTCATATTGCTGTTCTCTGAGAGCAAAGGGATTAATACCAATGCCTCTGCCCTCATCCAAAGATGGGCGCTCACGCTGTCGGCATACAACTATGTAATCCGCCACAGACCGGTCACAGAGAACTCTACAGATACTCTCAGTCAGCTGCCATTGCCCACCACCGGGGTGGAAATGGCACAGCCAGCGGACTTGTTCATGGTCATGGAGGCATTCGAGAACGAGAAGTCCCCCGTTATGGCCCACCAGACCAGGACCTGGACCAGCCAGGATCCTTCACTGTCTTTGATAAATAAAACTGTGTCCTCCATGGGAGCTGGTCCGGTGTCCCAGTGGAGATGCAGGAGGCAATTAAGCTGTTCCACAGACGCAAAGATGAGTTGTCCCTGCAGGCGGACTGTCTATTGTGGGGCAATCTCGTGGTCTTGCCCAAGAAAGGCAGAGAGACGTTCATTTGTGAACTGCACAGCACCCACCTAGGCATCGTAATGATGAAAGCCATAGCCAGATCCCATGTGTGGTGGCCCGGCATCGACTCAGATTTAGAGTCATGCGTGCGCCAGTGCAACACTTGATCTCAGCTGAGCAATGCACCCAGAGATGCACCGCCAAGTTTGTGGTAATGGCCCTCCAAACCATGGTCGAGGATCCCCGTAGACTCCGCGGGCCCATTTCTAGGCAACATTTTTTTGGTTGTCGTGGACGCTTACTCAAAATGGATTGAATGTGCAATAATGTCAGTAAGCACGTCCACGGCCACAATTGAAAGCCTACGAACCATGTTTTCCACGCACGGCTTGCCTGATATCCTAGTCAGCGACAATGGGCCATGCTTCACCAGTGCTGAATTCAAGGAATTCATGACCCGGAACGGTTTCAAACACGTTACATCTGCTCCGTTCAAGCCCGCATCCAACGGCCAGGCAGAACGGGCAGTTCAGACCATCAAGCGAAGCTTGAAATGTGAGTCAGAAGGCTCCCTGCAGACCCGGCTGTCCCGAGTGCTGCTCAGCTACTGCACCAGACCCCACTCATTCACCGGTGTTCCCCCAGCTGAGCTGCTCATGAAAAGGGCGCTCAAAACAAGGTTGTCTCTTGTCCACCCTGATCTCCATGATCACGTCGAGGGCAAGCGGCATCAACAAAGTGTGTACCATGACCGCGCAACTTTGTCACGCGATATTGAGATCAATGATCCCATGTTTGTGCTCATTTATGGACATGGTCCCAAATGGCTCACTGGCACGGTCACAGCCAAAGACGGGAGTAGGGTGTTTCAGGTCAAATTGGCCAATGGACAAACGCACAGAAAACATTTGGACCAAATCAAATTGCGGTTCGCCAACAGCTACGAACAACCCGAAGAGGACACCACCAACTTTGACCCTCCAGTACACACAGAAGTGACAACTGACATCATGGTTGACCACGATGCCGAGCTCATCATCCCCAGCAGCCCGGCAAGGTTGGCTGCCCAACAGCCCAATGAAGAACTGACCAACCCACCTACACCCGCATTTGTACCGAGACGATCGACAAGGGCGCGTAAAGCCCCAGATTGTATCAGCTTGTAAATAATTGTACTGTTGACTTCACGGGGAAGTGATGTAATGTATTTAATCCTGTGTAACCTGCATGACACCAGACCACCAGAGGGCCTACTTGTTGGAGTCCCAAGCAGGCCACCCATGAGGTACCTGCACTTTGGAGTTTTATTAAAGGAGCTACGGTCACACTTGCTCATTGTACACAGTACTCAGTTTCATCCTTTATTATGAGTGTACCAGTAACTTTTTTCAAATTGAAATTGTTTTGTAAGTTTTGTAACTTTACAACGTACAAGTGATCTTCGTGTTTTTAAGTGATCTGAGAGTGTAAATGTTCTCACATTTTGTAAGTTATTTAATTTCACCTAGCCTGACATCGGTAGTGGGGAAAATGTTTGAATCAATCATTAAAGATGTAATAGCAGCGCATTTGGAAAGCAGTGACAGGATCGGTCCTCGTCAGCATAGATTTATGAAAGGGAAATCATGCTTGACAAATCTAATAGAATTTTTTGAGGATGTAACTAGTAGAGTGGACAAGGGATGTGGTGTATTTGGACTTTCAAAAGGCTTTTGACAAGGTCCCACACAAGAGATTAGTGTGCAAAATTGAAGCACATGGTATTGGGGATAATGTATTGACATGGATAGAGAACTGGTTGGCAGACAGGAAGCAAAGAGTAGGAATAAACGGGTCCTTTTCAGAATGGCATGCAGTGACTAGTGGGGTACCGCAAGGTTCAGTGCTGGGACCCCAGCTATTTACAATATACATTAATGATTTAGATGAAGGAATTGAATGTAATATCTCCAAGTTTGCAGATGACACTAAGCTGGGCGGCAGTGTGAGCTGTGAGGAGGATGCTAAGAGGCTGCAGGGTGACTTGGACAGGTTAGGTGAGTGGGTAAATGCATGGCAGATTCATTATAATGTAGATAAATGTGAGGTTATCCACATTGGTGGCAAAAACAGGAAGGCAGAATATTATCTGAATGATGATAGATTAGGAAAAGAGGAGATGCAACAAGACTTGGGTGTCATGGTACATCAATCATTGAAAGTTGGCATGCAGCTACAGCAGGTAGTGAAGAAGGCAAATGGCATGTTGGCCTTCATAGCAAGAGGAATTGAATATAGGAGCAGGGAGGTCTTATTGCAGTTGTACAGGGCCTTGGTGAGGCCACATCTTGAACATTGTGTTCAGTTTTGGTCTCCTAATCTGAGGAAGGACGTTCTTGCTATTGAGGGAGTGCAGTGAAGGTTCACCAGATTGATTCCAGCGAAGGCAGGACTGCCATATGAAGAAAGACTGGATCGACTAGGCTTATATTCATTGGAATTTAGAAGAATGAGAGGGGATCTCATAGAAACATATAAAATTCTGATGGGATTGTACAGGTTAGATGCAGGAAGAATGTTCCCGATGTTGGGGAAGTCCAGAAGCAGAGGTCATAGTCTAAGGAAGGGGTAAGCCATTTAGGACCGAGATGAGGAGAAACTTCTTCACTCAGAGAATTGTGAACCTGTGTAATTCTCTACCACAGAACGTTGTTGAGGCTAGTTCATTTAGATATATTCAAAAGGGAGTTAGATGTGGCCCTTACATCTAAAGGGATCAAGGGGTATGGAGAGAAAGCAGGAATGGGGTACTGAAGTTACATGATCAGCCATGATCATATTGAATGGTGGTGCATGCTCGAAGGGCTGTGTCATGTATCCAGACATGTTTACTGCTTGTACTATTACATATGATGTACCACCAGAGGGCACCACAGTGGGAAACTTGTACACCAGCTGTGTGGTCACTAAGGTGTGCCACCAGAGGGCACTGCAGTGGGAGACTTGTAGGTTATGTGTACAGGTGTGCCAGGCCTAGTATAAAAGGCAGGCCACCATGTGTAACTCTGGAGTTATATTAAATGGACTAAGGTCACTACACTTCAAGTGCAGTACATGGCCTTGTGGAGTCATTATCAGAGCATCCAGAGACATAACAATTGGCGACGAGATTACGGACTTTCACTCGAAAATGGCTAGCCTTGGTACATTGCAGCAGTCCGCAGATGGTGATGATTGGGACGCCTTTGTGGAGAGGCTCGACCATTTCTTCACAATAAACAACCTGGTAGGCGATAATCTGGCTACACTGGCTGATAAGCGCAGAGCTATCCTGCCAGTTGTGGGCCCACCGTCTATGGCCTCGTCAGGGACTTGCTGGCACCAGCAAAGACAACGACCAAGATGTACGAGGAGCTTGTAACGCTGATCCAAGAACAACTCAAGCCCAAAGAGAGCATCCTCACAGCCAGACACTGGTTTTGTACCCACCGACGGCCCGAAGGCCAGGAGATCATGAAATTTGCTGCAGACCTCAGGAGGCTGGCGGCATCATGTGATTTAGGCAACCACCTCACTGCAGCGCTGTGGGATATCTTTGTCATCGGAATCGGCCATGAGGGCCTTCTTCACAGACTACTGTCTGCGGATACCACAGTCACACTGCAGAAGGCCATCTCTGTGAGCCAGGCATTCATGACCTCGACCTGCAGTTCTAGGCAGATGACTCATCCTCAGGACTCAAACCTGGCAAGCACTGTACACAGATTGGCGCCTTTTAGAGGCTGGACTGTAGAACGTGAATCTCCTCAGGGGAGAGAGAACAGACCCCCGAGTCCTTTAACTCAGTGTCCGCTGAGGGGGGCTAATCGATTAGCACCATGTGGCGTTGCGAAGGGAATCACGGCTCACCAGTGCCTTTTTAAGGACTATGTGTAAAGGCTGCAGCACAAAGGGCCACCTCCAGCGAATGTTTAAAAGAAATATGACTCATTGTGTTGATGAGTCTACAGATGGCCATGAATCCAGCGTGGATTATGAAGTGATAGTCAGAGAGGCAGCTCAGCCCCACAATGAGGCGTATGGTATGTTTACCTGCACACATAATTTTCCCCGTTGAGGATGGAAGTTCCAGTCTTGAGGCGTTCCAGTCTTCATGGAAGTGGACACAAGGACTAGCCAGCCAGTAATGAATCAAGAAGCCTTTGAGAGGCTATGGGACAATCAATGAACGACCCGAGTTGGTCCCGGTTCAGGCAAAGCTGCACACCTACACCAATGAACTTATCCCAGTCGTTGGTAGTGCGGATGTAAAGGTACTCCATGATGGCGCGGTGCACAAGTTACCACTGTGGATTGTTGCAGGTGATGGACCAATGTTACTCGGAAGAAGGTGGATGGAGAAGATCCATTGGAGCTGGGAAGATTTCATCCCTCCAGCGATCGACATTCCCCCATGCTCAGAGGCAAAGCAAGCCCCCACCTGAGATTGGATCCGGCACCAGAGAGCAGACCAGCACAGCACCTGAGGCACAGACCGCTCAGCACGGCTGCGTGGAGATGATCCAGCTGAGACGACCTGAATGCACCTTCAAGGCTCCAGTGGCAGGACTCCGGAGGTAGAAAATCGGATCCAAAGGCGACTTCCCAGCCTCGGTGGCAGAACCCAGGGAGAAGAGGATCACAGCAGTTGACATCGTGGATGGAAGAAAGATGGCGCCTAAACCATGTGGTGAAGCGCTGGAGAAAAAGATGGTGGTGGCCAGACCACGAGGTGCAGTGCTGATGGAGCAACACGTGGTACCAAGCGAAGAAGATGGTTGGGGTAAAGATAGCAAGGCTCTCTTAAAGGAGGCCAGCAGCCCACCACACTTAAAGGGACAGGTCCACATTCTCAATCTATGTAATAGTAACTGTGAGTTAAATGTAAAGCTTGTAATTGATGATCAGAATTTTATACATGTAATAAGCAAAGAAAAGTCGTGCGATTGTGATCGGAACTACAGTTTATCTACAATGAGTAATGAAATGTTGTGCGATGTAGGATTTCAACTGCATTCAGTTAATGTAGCGGGCATTTATATAGCACCTCTAATGTAGTAAAACGTCCCAAAGCGTTTCACATGAATTTTATCAAACAAATTTTGACTCCAAGCCACATAAGATGCTAGGACAGGCAACCAAAAGCTTGGTCAATGAGGTTTTAAGGAGTGTCTTAAAGGAGGAGATAGAGATAGAGAAGAGAGAAGGTTTAAGAAGTGAATTCCGGAATTTGGGGCCCAGGTAACTGAAGGCATGGCTGCCAATGGTGTAGCAATGAAAATTGAGGATACGCAAGAGGCCAGAATTGGAGAAGCAGAGAGATCGGAGAGTTGGAGTAGGTTATAGAGATGGAATGCAGCGAGGCCATGGAGTGATTTGAAAACAAGGATGAGTATTTAAAAATTGAGGTGTTGTTAGACTGTGAACCAATTTGGGTCAGCGAGCACAAGGCTGATGCGTGAAAAAGAAAGAAAGATTGGATTTATAAAGCACCTTTCACGACCACCGGATGTCTCCAAGTGCGTTACAGCCAATGAAGTACTTTTGAAGTGTAGTCACTGTTGCAATGTGGAAATGCGACAGCCAATTTGCACACAAGCAAGCTCCGACAAACAACAATGTGATAATGACCAGATAATCTTTTTTTTGTTATGTTGATTGAGGGATAAATATTGGCCAGCACACTGGGTATAACTCCCCTGCTCTTCTTCAAAATAGTGCCATTGGATCTTTTATGCTCACTTGGGAGAGCAGACGGGGCCTCGGTTTAACATCCCATCCAATAGACAGCACCTCTGACAGGGCAACGCTCCCTCAGTATTGCACTAGAGTGTCAGCTTAGATTTTTTTGTGCTCAAGTCTCTGGAGTCAGATTTGTACCCACAACCTTCTGACTCAGAGGTGAACTTGCTACCCACTCAATCTCTCCTAATAAGATAATGCTCCCATCCCAGGAATCAGTCTGGTGAACCTTAGTATGAGTTAGGATACGGCCAGAAGAGTTTTGGATGAGCTCAGGTTTATGGAGGATGCAAGGTGGGAGACCGGCCAGGAGAGCATTGGAATAGTCGAGGGCAGAGGTAACAAAGGCATGATGTGATGAGAGTTTCAGCAATAGATGAGCAGAGGAGGGGTGGAGATATTACCAATCATGTTAAGATAATTGATGTAGGAAAAAGAGTGTAATCACTTATGACAATCAGTCACAGAATATTAGCATTATCGTATGATTGGTATACATAATTTTAGGCATGAAGCGTGTTCGTTATGGCTTCTGAAGCACTAAACGATTTGTTTATGGCTTTTATTACAAGAGGATTTGAGTATAAGAGTAAAGACGTTGTGCTGCAATTATATAGGGACCTGGTGAGAATACATCTGGAGTATTGTGTACAGTTTTGATCTCCTTACCTGAGGAAGGATATACTTGCCCTAGAGGGAGTGCAACAAAGGTTCACCAGACTGATTCCAGAGATGGGGGGGGGGGCGATTGTCCTCAGAATTAGGAGCAGGAGTAGGCCATACAGCCCCTTGAGCCTGCTCCACCATTCAATAAGATCATGGTTGATCATCGTCCTTAACTACACTTTCCTGTCCGATCTCACTATCCCTTCATTCCCCAAGAGTCCAAAAATTCATCTATCTCAGCCTTGAATATTTTCAAAGACTCAGCATCAACAACTCTCTGGGGCAGAGAAATCTAAAGATTCACAACCCTCTGAGAAATTCCTCCTCATCGTGGCCTTAAATGGCCAACCCCTTATTCTGAGACTATGCCCCCTAGTTCCAGACTCTCCAGCCAGGAGAAACAACCTCTCAGCATCCACCCTGTCAATCCCCTTCATAATCTTGTATTTTTCAATGAGATCACCTCTCATTCTTCTAAACTCCAGAGAGTATAGGCCCATTCAACACAATCTCTCATGATGGGAGGCGAGATTGAGTAGACTAAGCCTATATTAATAAGAACATAAGAATTATTCTCCAGAGTTTAGAAGAATGAGAGGTGATCTCATTGAAATATACAAAATGCTTACAGGGTTTGAGAGAGTCACAGACTCAGAATAAGGGGTCGGTCATTTAGGACTGAGATGAAAAATTTCTTCACTCAGAGGGTGGTGAATCTTTGGAATTCTCTGCCCCAGAGGGCTGTAGAGGCTCAGTCATTGAGTATATTCAAGACAGAGATTGATAGATTTTTGGGCATTAAAGGAATCAAGGGATATGGGAATAATACAGACAAGTGGAATTGAGGTAGAAGATCAGCCATGATCTTATTGAATGGCAGAGCAGGCTCGAGGGGCCAAATGGCCTACTCCTGCTCCTATTTCTTATGTTCTTAAGCTAACAGTTTGCTGTTATGTCATGTATGTTCCAAGTGGAACAGTGACTAGCAGTAAATGATTAATATAAGAGTGTAGTTTCATCTAAGTCTTTAGATTACATTTGCAAACAGTGAGGGATGTATCTTCATAATTTGATTAGATAATACCTTGAAATTACTTCCTTTTACAGTTAGTATTTTAAACTAATCTAGTTTTCAATATTAAAACCAGAACTTGATTTCCTGTTGGCCAATTGGTATCTGTGATGATGCAACCTGCCTCGTAGGTTCTTGAGGCACTGTTTGAGCTGTTGTATTGAGCATCACAAAGTGGTGTGATGAGCAGTTAAATAAATATTTATTAGGTAATTAGTACTTAACTTTAGTGCACTTCTGGTGTATGTTGGCACATCAAACTTTAGGGAAAATAACCTTCTACGACACAGCAAAGATATTGGTGTCTTTCCTATTGCGGATAAAAATAACATTTATAATTAAATCAATATAAAGAGATTTGGATACATAATCCACTGATTTGAGGTCATAGTCAAATATAATGGTTAATCAGGTATATTTTAATTGTTGTGAGACTGTCTTTTTTTTATTCATTCATGGGAAGTGGGTGTCGCTGCCCACCCCTACTTGCCCTTGAGAAGGTGGTGGTAAGCTGCCTTCTTGAACTACTGCAGTCCATGTGGTGAAGATACTCCCACAGTGCTGTTAGATCGGATTTTGATCCAGCGACGGTGAAGAAACGGCGATATACTTCCAAGTCAGGATGGTGTGTAACTTGGAGGGGAACTTGGAGATAGTGATGTTCCCATGGGCCTGCTGGCCTTGTCCTTCTGGGTGGTAAAGGTCGTGGGTTTGGGAGGTGCTGTCGAAGAAGCCTTGGCGAATTGCTGCAGTGCATCTTGTAGAGAGTACACACCGCAGTCATGGTACACCGGTTCTGGAGGGAGTGAATGTATAAGGTGGTGAATGGGGTTCCAATCAAGCGAGCTGCTTTGTCCTGGATGGTGTTGAGCTTCTTGAGTGTTGTTGGAGCAGCACTCATCCAGGCAAGTGAAGAGTATTCCATCATACTCCTGACTTGTGCTTTGTCGATGATGGCAAGGCTTTGGGAAGTCAGGAGTTGAGACACTCGCTGCAGAATATCCAGTCTCTGACCCGTTCTTGTTGCCACAATATTTACGAGACTCCCAAAGCAAGCACTGTACTTGGAACTCCTACACGGCAAGCGTGCCCCAGGTGGGCAGAGGAAATGTTTCAAGGACACTGTAGTAGGGTAAGGAATTACCGACCGATTGTATGTAAAACTCGCTTATATATGATAGGAAAATTAACTTTAGATTTTGGGAGGGAATACAGAGAGCAAGCTTGTGTGTCTTTTAAAGAATGCCACAAGCTAGAGATAACACATTCCAAGAAGCTGAGAGGGGTGCCATGTGCGAGGAAGGATGAAAGGATAGAGGCCACACAGCAGGCAGTCTGATAAGGGTTAACAAATGTTTTAACAAATGCTTTGCTTTGACTGAACTGAGCGCTGGAACAAATTTTTTTTATTTGTCTCTGTCTTACATCTGTGTTATTTGTGGCAGTTAAATTGTCACTAGCAATGTTCTGAATCACTGTCACTTCAAAAGATCCGTTATAGGCCAGCCCACTCAAAATCTGTATTAGAATGTGTAAATCCTTTGGGTTTTTGAAGATTTTGTCTTAGGCTGCTAAGAACAGAACTTCCCCTGCATATGCCAGAATAAAAGATCGTTTTTTGAACCTGTCTCTGGGTCTGTCATCAATTAGAGCATCGATCCTCTATTTCAGTGGGTCTGCTCGGGAGAGAGGGAGATTTCTCCACAACATTTGATGTAGTTGGCAGGATCCTACGGCACCCGAGTGTGGCTAGCAAAGGTGAACCAAAAGGGGTGAGTATTTTAAGTTACCACGCAATAGTTAGGGTTCAACCCAATGCTGGTCACCCAGTAAGACCGAGGTATCTGAACAAATTTGAGACAGACCCAGGAGAAGGTGCGATCGGGTCGGAACGTACTTGTAAAGTTGCGTAACAATTGAGCGAACCAGAGAGTCAGATCTATTAAAGAGCAGAAAAGTAGGTCGCGCAGGAGCAGTGGTAGGGAGAAACCCGCTAGGCTTACGATTTCAAAGGGATGGCCGAAACAACCATGGATTGTGGACCCGTGGGGGGGGGGGGGGGCGGCCGATTACTAAGTTCTTCGCTGAGAGGGGAAAAAAAGAGAAAGATGTGAAAGTTTGTGTGTGTGTGGAAGTTTTCCTGACTGTGGAATGTTTAGGGTGGCAGTATGAATTTTTCATTTGTCTAAAAGCCTGTCTTTTAAAAAGAAAGCAGAATCTTTGTTTGTTTTGGCTCCCCAACTTTTCGGATATGGAGCTGAAAGCTTTTTTTAACCCTTTGTAATGATGTACTGGAAATGGGAAAGTATGAATAAATGTTCATTGTGTACCTAGAAGTGAAATAGATTTTAAGTTAGAAACGCAGGTGCGGATTTATTTTGATTATGATTTACGGAGCCATGGAACACACAAGACGGGTTGTCTAATAAAAGATAAAACTTCAGCCTTGAAGTTACAGTTGCTAATAAATTTTAATTGGATTACCAAAAAATTTGTGTGGTCTTGTTTTAAATCAAATTGAATCGTAACAAAGCACTGTCTTTTCAATTTGGTTATTGCAAGCAAATCAATTTGAATGTTTAAAAAACACTGTCTTCTTTAGTGTCCCTTTTTTTAAAAGCCTGAATAAATTTCTCGGAGCTACAAACTAAGAGAAGCTCCGCCCTCTTTTCCCTTTTGTGTAAAATGTGTGAAGTTTGTTAAATACAAAAACTAATTCAGTATTTTTACAGTTCATTGTAAAGGCATCTGAAGAAAGAAGAATACGGAAACTGACATCAAATTTTATGCCCCTAGTTCCAGATATGAAACTTTCATCACGTTGGAAAAAGAGATAAAAGACAGTATGTTGATAATGATTTTTGCTAGGAAAAATAAAAGTTGCCGTTTGGTTGTTTGGGAAATTTTATTCTAAATTACGGGAAAGTTTCTATTTTGGTACAAGAAATTTAAATTTTTGGTTTGGAAACCTTTATAAAATGGATGATACTGGGCAGTTTAGAAATAATGCTAGAAAGTTTAGAGGCAATCTAAAATGCCGTATTCTCTGATGAGAGACAGTCATGCTCAAGGTGGGGAGATCAAGATGAATTGCGATCACTTGTCTCTCATATCAGGGAAGGCTTTTAAAAAAGAATTACGCAAAGTCACGTAATGACGTCATGCTTTCTTACAAAGCTGCAAAGGAGTTACCCCTTTCTGCTGACAGCTGTTTTATTTCGTTCACCAAACAACTTTAGCATCGCTGCATGAAATTTTAAAATATTGGACATTATTAATTGAAGTTTCTTAATTGGAATTGAATGTTTTCCCATGTGCCAGAAGGAAAATAAATAGTAATGGTCTCACTCATGAGGAGTCAGTAAGTAAGGGATGTACTGCTGACAACCTATAGCCATGGGAAGTGAGAAACTCGAGTGGGAACCAAAGGGATCCCTGACATGGTATCGAGCAGACAAAAATCAAAAACTAATTGAAATCATGATTAAACAAAATTGGAAACCAGACAACCTGCCCGCTGAACAAAGAAAATGGTGGGAGTCGGAAAAGAAACAAAAGGAGGAGAAAGCTCTCGTTTTAGTCACCCGCGTGTATTATGAATTAAGTAGATGGACTAGACTATTGGACTGAGAAAGCGACGAAATAAACTGACAGCGGGTGTGATGACGACAGCATCCATCAGGACACATGAAAAGGAACTCACTACCTGAAAAGGTGGTAGCCTCAGAAAGCCTCACCACATTGATGTGCACTTAGAGTGCTGTAACCTACAGGGATCAGAAATTGAAAATTGTTTAAAGCAATGATGGATAAATAGTTATTACTGAATCAAAAGCAGAAAAGGGAAGATCATGTTTCTTTCTTACTGTTCCAGTGTTTTTCATTGATGTTTCAGTAAAGTTTTAGGAAAGCATGTTCCTTTCTTTGGCTGTGGCTCCTTCCCTTTTCCTAAGTGACATTGGTTAGTTAAGATTGGAGTTATTGAGGTTAATTAACCTATTATAAAGCAAACCTTTAAAATTCTGATTAGTGTAATTGTGTGGAGAGCCTTTAGTTCCGGACATAAGGCATTCCACATCAATAATTGGTATGGTTTAAAAAAAAAAAAAATCTGACCAATGTGTAACTGGGGAGAAAAGCATGAAGAGCTATTGTGAGCTTAGTTGTTCTTCTGAATGTTTATGTTGAGAATAAAAACACAGAGACTTTACAAAAGTAAGATTTTTAACTGGAGGGTTTAAACTAAAAAGGCTGTAGGCTGAAGTTGACATTGATTGATGGTGTCTGTGTTTGTCGGCTTTCGAAACAAAGGAAGTTAACTCTTTCACAGGCAGCTGTGAACTCTGTTTTAACTCAGCAGGCGATACTTTTTGAATATTGGAAATCTTCTTAATTTGAAGAGAATCACCAGCGATTCATTCTTTCTTTTGTTTTAAGTTGGTGACTATCTGGAAGTCCATAAAGGTTCGAATGGGACACCAGTTAAGGCCCACAGGACCGTGGGAAAACCTACGGATAGATTTTACTGGACCCCTCCCGAATTCTAGGGGAAAAACATATTGTCGAGTGGTAATTGATCAATTTACACGATGGGTGGAAGTATTTGCCACAAGGGATTGCATCGCTACCACTGTAGCAAGAATATTTGCATAAGAAATAATCCCTCATTGGAGTGTTCTCCTCCAGTTAGACTCAGGTCAGGGGACACACTTCACCGGGAAGGTTATCCAACATACATGCGCCTTGCTAGAGATTAAGCAATGATTCCACATCCCATACCACCCGCAAAGCTCGGGGATGGTGGAAAGAATGAACCGAACTCTTAAATTGTCCTCAGCTAAAGCTATAGAGGAGACCGGAAAGGATGGGCAGATTTGCTTCCCGGTATTCTAATGAGACTTAGGTCCACCTCGAATAGAACGACAGGACTGACTCCCTTCGAATTGATGACTGGTTATCAGAGCTATGGGACTACCGGAGGGAATAATGACAGGAGGGGAGGATATAGGACCGGCAAGGGATAGACTCAGGAGGTTTATTAAACAATTATGCGAGCAATTGCATACCTTAAAGCAAGAAGCGCGGGATTAACAAATAATTAAGGATATTACACGGGATGCAGATAAGCAACAGGGAAACACCGCTATGGTGGGTGAGAAGGTGATGGTTAAGATAACCCCTGAGAAACCAGGATTTGCACCAAAGTGGCAGGGCCCTTATGAGATGCTTATGACCAGTGACACCTGCACATGTGTAGACATGGGATGAAAGGGAAGATGGAAGCATTGGACACAGCTAAAACTGTACAAATAATTAACCGGTGACGACCGGATTATCTTTTCTTACAGATGAGTGGTGATCCTGCTATCATTCCATATGACCAAACTGAGGAGAACTATATAAGACACCAGGACTGGGAAAATGAACCAATTGAGGGAAATATATGATCAATAGTGGGGACCATAACGGTAGCTGTAATACTTGTGCTGTTTTGGAAGGTCTGGATAGAAAGACGACAGTGGAGAGGCATCAATCACCGACAGGAATTAGAGCTGGAGCGAATATAAAATACAGTTAATGATAACATTGGTGATTGGGATTCTCCAGAAGAGCATGGGTACCAGTTTGGAGGTATACTATACCCCCGATGTTGGGAGCTGTATCAATTATACTACCATATCCGTGCCGGCTGATACGGGACTTCAGCTGACATGTGAAGGCCCAATAACCCTATATTCAAGGAAAGATCGGTCTCACAGCTTCTTTCTCCACACCAATGGGGAATCCATTGTGGTGAGGTGGAACAAAGATGGCAGCCAAGTGACCTACAGCCACTTGCAGACAGCACAAACTCATCAGGTCCGGGTGAAATGCGAACCTAAGACCACACCAATGGGACGGTGTAAAACAGGAATTCAGTTTTTGGCTCCTCGTCCTGTGTTAACCCACAAGTGAAGTACACATTGATGCTGGCACAAGGGGCGAATGAGCCATGGGAAACTATTATGACAATACGCCCATTAACACATATAATAGCCAAACAAAACGGCAAGAGACGACCGTAAGAAACTGTACCAAGAGACATAAGAACATAAGAACATAAGAATTAGGAACAGGAGTAGGCCATCTAGCCCCTCGAGCCTGCTCCGCCACTCAACAAGATCATGGCTGATCTGGCCGTGGACTCAGCTCCACGTACCCGCCCGCTCCCCATAACCCTTAATTCCCTTATTGGTTAAAAATCTATCTATCTGTGATTTGAATACATTCAATGAGCTAGCCTCAACTGCTTCCCTGGGCCGAGAATTCCACAGATTCACAACCCTCTGGGAGAAGAAATTCCTTCTCAACTCGGTTTTAAATTGGCTCCCCCGTATTTTGAGGATGTGCCCCCTAGTTCTAGTCTCCCCGACCAGTGGAAACAACCTCTCTGCCTCTATCTTGTCTATCCCTTTCATGATTTTAAATGTTTCTATAAGATCACCCCTCATCCATCTGAACTCCAACGAGTAAAGACCCAGTCTACTCAATCTCTCATCATAAGGTAATCCCCTCATCTCTGGAATCAGCCTAGTGAATCGTCTCTGTACCCCCTCCAAAGCTAGTATATCCTTCCTTAAGTAAGGTGACCAAAACTGCACGCAGTACTCCAGGTGCGGCCTCACCAATACCCTGTACAGTTGCATAGAGGTGTTGGGATAGAATGGCGGAGAAATAGTAAGAAAACAGAATGTATAACATGCTCAGGGACATCTGTTCCAGTTATAATGACATTTGATACCAAACAGCAGCAAGGAATAAGCCAGGGGGAGTGTGACCCGGGAACGCCAAAGCAAGAAACATTTGATTGACCTGGCAATGCAGATCCCCCGACTAAGATAATGACTAAGTTTGAAATAACTGGAATGATACTGTCAAGAATGTCACAAGGGTGCATACTAAAGAGGAAAGAGGGAATTGTCCTGTGCATAAAGCAGGAACAGTGTCCACAACCACCAGGTATAACGGTGGTAACAAGAGACGAGCTTACCACCCCATCCCCAACAACCACATCATAGGCAGCTGAACTAGATACACCGACAGTACCCGATCGGCGGGTTCAGTGCCCAGAACACACACCTGGGCCACAAAATGGATTAGTGTTGGTAAAACGTGAAGAGATATATGATAATGTACACCATGAGTTGGTACCTATTGTGTTGAATTTGACTAATCTGGAACTCCCTGAATGGTGTTCTAAAAGAACGCAGCAGTTGTACCGAAGATTGGTACAACAAATCCTCAGACAAAGTAACTATGCCAACGGGGGGCCAATTAGGTCCCGTTCGCATAGACGACATAAATGAGGCCTGGTAAATGATACAGCTACGGTCTTTAACACTGGAACCTCGGTGGCTAACACAATTGATTTGGCAACTGTGGATTATAAAGTACAAGATTTATCTTCTTGTATTAAGGAAATTTTGTGGGAACAAAATCAGAATCAAGATTCACAGTTAACAGGACCAAGTGCTGACAATTAGATTACAGGACATAGCAACGGTCCTCGAGGCCCATTCACGGACCATTAATAAGTTAATCAAAGAAGAGCATGTAGCCTCTGACCAAGCAATTAAGAATGATGTCTGCAGTACAATCGGGGCCTGGGTAGTAGAACAGACAAGGGAAAATTTGGCACAGATCCACCGAGGGGAGATTCCCCTGTTGATCAGCAATGACCAATTGGTCAATTTGACCATGCATTCGAAGGAAATACAAGGATGCCAACTCAGGGGAATGATACACATATATCTCACATAAGTGGAATGTAATAATGATACAGGGGGACTAATAGGATTGGTACAGGCCATTCCAGTAATTATGGAAAGAGATAACCCAAAGGAAGTGTAAGAAGTACAAAACATAGGGATTATTAGAGGTGGTGTGTATATAGCTTATCACGAGATGTTACCATATGCTGTAACTTATGGAGACAGTTTGATAGGAACAAAATTGGAAGGATGTGTTACTCATTAGGGTACCACAATATGCCCTCATAAAATTAGTTATGATCCTGAGGCGGCTTGCGGATTTAATATTACTAGTACGCAGGTAAATTGCACCATGGAAACCGTGGATGCACAATGGGGAAAGGCACACGTGCCGTATGTAAGCAACAGAGAATACTGTGTAATGACTAATCAGAAATCCTGTAAGTACAATCAGCAGGAATGCCAGATCCCCACTGCTATTCCATCACTTTGCTGATGATTGAGAGTAGACAGATGGGGCAGTAATTGACTGGATTAGATTTGTCCTGCTTTTTGTGGACAGAACATACCTGGGCAGTTTTCCACATTGTTGGATAGATGTCAGTGTTGTAGCTGTACTGGAACAGCTTGGCTAGAGGCACGGGTGGTTCTGGAGTTTTCAGCACGACAGCCGGGATGTTGTCGGATCCCATAGCCTTTGCTGTATCCGGAGCACTCAACCGTTTCTTGATATCAGCTGGAGTGAATCGAATTGGCTGAAGGCTGTCTTCTGTGATGGTGGGGACCTCAGGAGGAGGCTGATATGGATCATCCACTCAGCACTTCTGGTCGAAGGTAGTTGTAAACCTTTCAGCCTTATCTTTTGCGCGCATGTGCTGGGCTCTGCCATAGAAACATGGAAACATAGAAAATAGGTGCAGGAGTAGGCCATTCGGCCCTTCTAGCCTGCACCGCCATTCAATGAGTTCATGGCTGAACATGCAACTTCAGTACCCCATTCCTGCTTTCTCGCCATACCCCTTGATCCCACTAGTAGTAAGGACTTCATCTAACTCCTTTTTGAATATATTTAGTGAATTGGCCTCAACAACTTTCTGTGGTAGAGAATTCCACAGGTTCACCACTCTCTGGGTGAAGAAGTTCCTCCTCATCTCGGTCCTAAATGGCTTACCCCTTATCCTTAGACTGTGTCCCCTGGTTCTGGACTTCCCCAACATTGGGAACATTCTTCCTGCATCTAACCTGTCTAACCCCGTCAGAATTTTAAACGTTTCTATGAGGTCCCCTCTCATTCTTCTGAACTCCAGTGAATACAAGTCCAGTTGATTCAGTCTTTCTTGATAGGTCAGTCCCGCCATCCCGGGAATCAGTCTGGTGAACCTTCGCTGCACTCCCTCAATAGCAAGAATGTCCTTCCTCAGGTTAGGAGACCAAAACTGTATACAATACTCCAGGTGTGGCCTCACCAATGCCCTGTACAACTGTAGCAACACCTCCCTGCCCCTGTACTCAAATCCCCTCGCTATGAAGGCCAACATGCCATTTGCTTTCTTAACCGCCTGCTGTACCTGCATGCCAACCTTCAATGACTGATGTACCATGACACCCAGGTCTCGTTGCACCTCCCCTTTTCCTAATCTGTCACCATTCAGATAATAGTCTGTCTCTCTGTTTTTACCACCAAAGTGGATAACCTCACATTTATCCACATTATACTTCATCTGCCATGCATTTGCCCACTCACCGAACCCATCCAAGTCGCTCTGCAGCCTCATAGCATCCTCCTCGCAGCTCATACTGCCACCCAACTTAGTGTCATCCGCAAATTTGGAGATACTGCATTTAATCCCCTCGTCTAAATCATTAATGTACAGTGTAAACAGTTGGGGCCCTAGCACAGAATCTTGCGGTACCCCACTAGTCACTGCCTGCCATTCTGAAAAGTCCCCATTTACTCCTACTCTTTGCTTCCTGTCTGACAACCAGTTCTCAATCCATGTCAGCACACTACCCCCAATCCCATGTGCTTTAACTTTGCACATTAATCTCTTGTGTGGGACCTTGTCGAAAGCCTTCTGAAAGTCCAAATATACCACATCAACTGGTTCTCCCTTGTCCACTCTACTGGAAACATCCTCAAAAAATTCCAGAAGATTTGTCAAGCATGATTTCCCTTTCACAAATCCATGCTGACTTGGACCTATCATGTCACCTCTTTCCAAATGTACTGCTATGATATCCTTAATAATTGATTCCATCATTTTACCCACTACCGATGTCAGGCTGACCGGTCTATAATTCCCTGTTTTCTCTCCCTCCTTTTTTAAAAAGTGGGGTTACATTGGCTACCCTCCACTCCATAGGAACTGATCCAGAGTCAATGGAATGTTGGAAAATGACTGTCAATGCATCCGCTATTTCCAAGGCCACCTCCTTAAGTACTCTGGGATGCAGTCCATCAGGCCCTGGGGATTTATCGGCCTTCAATCCCATCAATTTCCTCAACACAATTTCCTGACTAATAAGGATTTCCCTCAGTTCCTCCTCCTTTCTAGACCCTCTGACCCCTTTTATATCCGGAAGGTTGTTTGTGTCCTCCTTAGTGAATACCGAACCAAAGTACTTGGTCAATTGGTCCGCCATTTCTTTGTCCCCCGTTATGACTTCCCCTGATTCTGACTGCAGGGGACCTACGTTTGTCTTTACTAACCTTTTTCTCTTCACATATCTATAGAAACTTTTGCAATCCGTCTTAATGTTCCCTGCAAGCTTCTTCTCGTACTCCATTTTCCCTGCCCTAATCAAACCCTTTGTCCTCCTCTGCTGAGTTCTAAATTTGTCCCAGTCCCCGGGTTCGCTGCTATTTCTGGCCAATTTGTATGCCACTTCCTTAGCTTTAATACTATCCGTGATTTCCCTTGATAACCACAGTTGAGCCACCTTCCCTTTTTTATTTTTACGCCAGACAGATATGTACAATTGTTGTAGTTCATCCATGCGGTCTCTAAATGTCTGCCATTGCCCATCCACAGTCATCATTTCAGTATCATTCGCCAATCTATCCAAGCCAATTCACGCCTCATACCTTCAAAGTTAGCCTTCTTTAAGTTCTGGACCATGGTCTCTGAATTAACTGTTTCATTCTCCATTCTAATGCAGAATTCCACCATATTATGGTCACTCTTCCCCAAGGGGCCTCGCACAACGAGATTGCTAATTAATCCTCTCTCATTACACAACACCCAGTCTAAGATGGCCTCCCCCCAGTTGGTTCCTCAACATATTGGTCTAGAAAACCATTTAGGAAATCCTCCTCTGCCGTATTGCTTCCAGTTTGGTTAGCCCAATCTATGTGCATATTAAAGTCACCCATTATAACTGCTGCACCTTTATTGCATGCACCCCTAATTTCCTGTTTGATGCCCTCCCCAACATCACAACTACTGTTTGGAGCTCTGTACACAACTCCCACTAACGTTTTTTGCCCTTTGGTGTTCTGCAGCTCTACCCATATAGATTCCACATCATCCAAGCTAATGTCCTTCCTAACTATTGCCTTAATCTCCTCCTTAACCAGCAATGCTACCCCACCTCCTTTTCCTTTTATTCTATCCTTCCTGAATGTTGAATACCCCTGGATGTTGAGTTCCCAGCCCTGATCATCCTGGAGCCACGTCTCCGTAATCCCAATCACATCATATTTGTTAACATCTATTTGCACAGTTAATTCATCCACCTTATTACGGATACTCCTTGCATTAAGACACAAAGCCTTCAGGCTTGTTTTTTTAACACCCTTTGTTCTTTTAGAATTTTGCTGTACAGTGGCCCTTTTTGTTCTTTGCCTTGGGTTTCTCTGCCCTCCACTTTTACTCATCTCCTTTCTGTCTTTTGCTTTTGTCTCCTTTTTGTTTCCCTCTGTCTCCCTGCATTGGTTCCCATCCCCCTGCCATATTAGTTTCACTCCTCCCCAACAGCACGAGCAAACACTCCCCCTAGGACATTGGTTCCGGTCCTGCCCAGGTGCAGACCGTCCGGTTTGTACTGGTCCCACCTCCCCCAGAACCGGTTCCAATGCCCCAGGAATTTGAATCCCTCCCTGCCGCACCACTGCTCAAGCCACGTATTCATCTGTGCTATCCTGCGATTCCTACTCTGACTAGCACGTGGCACTGGTAGCAATCCCGAGATTACTACTTTTGAGGTCCTACTTTTTAATTTAGCTCCTAGCTCCTTAAATTCGTTTTGTAGGACCTCATCCCTTTTTCTACCTATGTCGTTGGTACCAATGTGCACCACGACAACTGGCTGTTCTCTCTCCCTTTTTAGAATGTCCTGCACCCGCTCCGAGACATCCTTGACCCTTGCACCAGGGAGGCAACATACCATCCTGGAGTCTCGGTTGCGGCCGCAGAAATGCCTATCTATTCCCCTCACCATTGAATCCCCTATCACTATCGCTCTCCCACTCTTTTTCCGGCCCTCCTGTGCAACAGAGCCAGCCACGGTGCCATGAATTTGGCTGCTGCTGCCCTCCCCTGATGAGTCATCCCCCCCCCAACAGTACCCAAAGCAGTGTATCTGTTTTGCAGGGGGATGACCACAGGGGACCCCTGCACAACCTTCCTTGCACTGCTCTTCCTGCTGGTCTTCCATTCCCTAGCTGGCTGTGGACCCTTTCCCTGCGGCACGACCAACTCGCTACACGTGCTACTCACGTCATTCTCAGCATCGTGGATGCTCCAGAGTGAATCCACCCTCAGCTCCAACTCCGCAACGCGGTCCGTCAGGAGCTGGAGGCGGATACACTTCCTGCACACGTAGTCGTCAGAGCTTTGATCTAATCATTGAGGATGGGGATATTCATGGAGCTTCCTCCTCCCACTAGTTGTTTTAACAGTGCACTACCATTCATGACTGGATGTGGCAGGACTGCAGAGCTTTGATCTAATCCGTTTATTGTGGGATCACTGAGCCCTGTCATGAAAGGCACCACCCTATAAAAGGACACAAAGCATGGAATAAGAAAAGACCATTTGACCTATTATAGCTCCGACAGATCGTGTACAACCTGTGTATTGTAATAAGTACAACTGACCGATTTAATATTCCGAAGAAAGTTTCAGTGGATGTAACCTTAATATTAGAGCTAGACCATTCAGGGGGGGATGTCAGGAAGCACCTTCACACAAAAGGTAGTGGAAATCTGGAACTCTCTGCCCCCCCCAAAAGACTATTGAGGCTAGGTCAATTGAAAAATTAAAAACTGATGTTGCTAGATTTTTGCTCGGCAAGGTTATTAAGGGTTATGGAACCAAGGCAGGTCGTTTGAGTTGAGATACAGATCAACCATGCTCGAACTGAATGATGGAATAGGTTTGAGCAGCTGAATGGCCTACTCCTGTTCCTATTTTCCATTACTCCAGAATAGGTATATATGGGCTAGACTTTCGGCACATGATCGTCCATCTATTGCCCATATAAGCAGGCTATCGCCCATTTTTGCTGAAAAGTGGAAAGTAGGGCCGAATCATCGCCCATTCATCGCCGGCCCAACTTTCGGTGCACATGAATGCGTTGCATCGCTCAGCCTAAGGTAGCGCCCAGATGATCGCTGGCCCAACTTTCAGTACACATGAATGTGCTGCATCACTCGGCCTAAGGCTATCGCCCAGATCATCGCCGACCGCAACTTTCGACATATCGCCCACACTTCGCCAAGCTGATCGCTCGCTGAAAAGATCGCTGGAGAAAAGCTGCACTCACCTGATCTTAAATCGGTACTACAGACGCCATTTTGAATGTTGGAGGATCTGTACTGAAAGGTTGCTTCAAGTGCTTATGAGAGTCAATTTGTGAGTGATTTTAAGGGCCTTTTGATTCTTGCCAATCATCTAATCACATTTGTATCTGTTGATGACAAATTAAGGGCATTTATAGTGATGGGGCCTGTAATTTCTCTGCCAGTATTGGTCACTAATCACATGCTGCAGACTGAAGATGGGAGAAGGTATATTGAAGCGCATTATGTTCCAAATCAAAGATGTGGCAGACTGCTGAGGAGGAGGAGACCTCACACCCAACGCATTTACAAGGAATAGCAATCATACCTGAACTTGCCTGATAACATGTGCGTTAGGAGGCTGCGCTTCCGAAAGGAGGTCATCGGTGAGATATGCCAGCTAATTAATGGAGATCTGCAGCCTACCAGCACCATCAGGACCGCACTGCCCATTGAGGTTAAGGTTACTCTGGCACTTTTCTTCTACGCATCGGGCTCTTTTCAGGCCTCAGCTGGTGACATTTGTGGTATCTCTCAGCACGCCACACATTGCTCCATTCGACAGGTGACTGAAGCCTTTTACGCACTGTCGAGGAAATTTAGCTTAAATTAACTCAGGCGGAGACTTTCAGAATTGCACTTCGAGAGAATTTATTTCTAAAACTAACGAGATATCTCGGAGAGCCCGCTTAGTCCACACCAAGGCAGAACTCTGAATTTTACAGGCGACTTCGCTCTATCTTTATACAGTTGAAACAGGAATTTTATCTGCAACTCGCCACACATAAACATTATTCATACATTCCGTGAGTACAAAGGTCATTGTATCTCTGAGCATTATTCATACGAAACTGTGAGTACAAAGTTCACCCCGGTAGGCACACTTTATCTGTTTCTTGTATAATTTCTCTCGTCCCTATGCTGATAAGCAAGGTATCTGGAAACTCATGCAAAGACCAGACCGTCATGTATATACAACATTCTGTTCTTTGAGGCTGATAAGTTTCGGTAATTTTCTCTAGCTCCGTGAATTCTACAGAATCAGCAAAAGCGAACTTAACCCTTCCTTTAACCTAGGACATGGATTGTTTTCTTCTACAACTCCCTCCTTGTTGATCTTTTCCAGATCAACACGGTTTCATATTCTTTTCATGTTTAAAAGGGGGTTCATACCCTTCAGGGTAGGGTCGCATTTCAAGGCATTTTTCCTCGTCGTAATCATCTATATTTTCTTCTATGCGATTTAACCTTTCTTTTATGAACACACTTTTTCTTTCCACGCGGGATACTAGGTGCATTACTTGACCAATTAATTTTTTCAATTTCATCCACATTGCACAAATGATTATCAACAACGCAAGCATAACTGCACCCAAGATTACTATGGGGTGTATGGCCAATTTCAATATGGCTGAGGCCCTGGGGGACCATCCGTAAAACACATCCCACCAGTGGTGTACTGTTAAGGAGGTGACTTCATCTGCGATTCTTACTAGTTGTCCCTTCCTGTAAGTCATTTCGATTTTGAATTGGTGGATGTCTCTGCCTCGTTTGGACAGAGCTTCCTCAATTTGCTTGTCATTACGTATCAAATTGTGCAGTCTGGTCAAATTAATTATAGGGGGTTGGGGGTCAATCCTATACACAGACAGGTATTTTTCTACATTTTGCCACTGCCCAAAGGTATAAGTTCTTTTTTCTTCAGGGTCATGCAAGGTGTATACTCCTCTCACGCATGTATTAATGGGGGGCCTATATAGAATTCCATCCAGATAGACAGATTTGCTTCCTGTCACACAGATTTCATTCGGTCCAATTTCTACAATCTCAGTGTCATTTTCCTTTCTAACTCGGCTCTTAATAGCTGTCTGATCATTTCTTTAAACAGGCAATGGGTGTACTTGTTTACTCCCTGTTGTTCTTTCATTAGGTTCTCTATTTCCTTCTCTATCCCTTCATTCTGTTCCCAGGTCATTTCATTTATGACGTAACCTGATATCTGTAATTGCTGTAATCCTTCATCCCAGGCATTTCTGATCTTTATATCTTCTCCTACCAGTCCTCCGATGACCTGGATTTTATTTTGTAGGGCCTCAATATCTATTTATAATTTTTCCAAGAGTCCCTTCCCATCTTCCCTTTCTTCTTTGTTTCCATACCACTCTTGAATTAAGTCGTTACTATCGTGTGGACGTGTTGTTATTGTAACAGTGGGCCAAATAATAAAGGCCCAAACTGGCACAGAAATTAGCTCTGACATCCGTTCCTGAACTTTTGGGCAGTACTTTCAAGTCCAAATATTTAATTTAATACAAGAGCAAGTACAGTTCTTCAGCGAGAAGATGGCCTTTTTCTTAGTCAGGCAATCGTAGTACGTCCTGGTTCAATGCCTTTTCTTTTGTCTGTATTTCGTCGGGAAAATAATATTTACAACGGGTTGCATGCACCCAACTTGGATGCTTTTCCAACTTCAGCGCGGTTCGTGCTGTGAGAATTATCTGATATGGTCCTTTCCACCTAGGAGAAAAGGATTCTTTGTTTAATGTTTTTACCAACACTTTGTCTCCAGGCCTAAAAGGGTGCATATTTCCTTCCGACGGGGGCATCTGTGTCTGCTTTATTTTATTCATGCAGACTCCTTGCTATTTCACACATGGCCTGAGCATACTTTAGTGATTTTTCATCATTCCAAATTAATGCTATTTTTTCAGCCAACAATGGTGGTTTTACGCCAGTAGGCATTGGTCTTCCCAACAAGGCTTCATGTGGTGTCAAACCAGTATTTCGGTTTCTTTGGTTTGTCATTGTATACAGTACCAATGGTAAGGCATCTGGCCATTTTAATCCTGTTTCCTGACATACCTTGCTTGGTGAGGTTAGATTTTACTATCCCATTCGCTCTCTCTACCATTCCCGAGGACTGTGGTTGATATGGTATATGTAACTTCCACTGGAAACCTAATGCTTCTGCAAGATTTTGCACTATCTTTCCTGTGAAGTGTGTTCCCCTATCACTATTGATTCCCATAGGTATCCCATATCTTGGTACTATTTCTTTAAATAGAATCTTTACTACTGTTCGGGCATCGTCTCTCTTAGTGGCGTACGCTTCTACCCACCTTGTGAATATGTCTATTATCACCAATAGGTACTTAAAACCTGATATTGGAGGCATGTGGACAAAATCAATTTGCAAATTTTCAAAGGGCATACTAGGTTGGGGTAGATGATCATATTCAGCAGGTGTTTTACCTCTGTTATTTTGTTGACAAATTTGGCATGTTCTAGCAACTTTCTCAATTACTACTGTTATTCCTGGTGCATACCACTGTGCATTAATAGCATGTATCATCCCTCCTTTGCTCATGTGAGCCTGACCGTGTGCCAGGCGAGACAGGGGCAAGAATAGAGATCTAGGGCAAACAGTTCGCCCATCAGGGTGATACCAAATGTCGTTTCTCAGAAAACAACCCTGGTTTTCCCAAGTCCTTCTTTCCTGCATAGTAACTTGTTGTTGGGCTGTTTTAAGTAGTTGGATGTCAAATGTCTGTGGAAGGGAGACTGAGACTGCTTGAAGGCAGTTTGCCTGTGCCGAAGCGGCCTGTTTGGCTGCCTCATCAGCCCTCCTATTTCCTACTGCTACTTCATCCTCACCGGTTGTGTGAGCTGCACAATTGATAACGGCTACCTTACTTGGCAACTGAATGGCATCTAATAGATTAAGCACCAGTTGAGAGTGCTTAATATGCTTTCCTCCAGAGGTGATAAAGCCTCTGTTTTTCCATAGTTGCCCAAAATCATGGACCACACCAAATGCATACCTAGAATCAGTATAGATATTGGCAGTTTGATCTTTTGCTATTATACAAGCTCTGGTGAGGGCAAACAATTCAGCAGCCTGAGCCGAGGTTCCGGGAGGCAGGGCAAATGCTTCAACCGTTTCATGGGGGTTTACAATTGCATAACCTGCCAAAAGTAAATCATCTGACGGCCTGTACGATGATCCATCTGTATACAGAATGAGATCAGGATTGTCCGTAGGTTCTGTGAGCAAGTCTGGTCTTGGTAAGGTGGCTACTTGCACTGTTAATAGACAATCATGCTGGTCTGGATCTTCTATGTCAGTAGTAGGAAGGAAAGTGGCTGGGTTTACTACCGGTGCGCGCCGAAAGGTGTAATTAGGGTGTGACAGTAGTAATACTTCTAGATGCTGTAAAGTGTTGTGTGGCAGCGGAATTCAACAGTAATAACACAGCGTGGGCTGTTATGACAGTACATGGATAGTCCAAAACAATAGGTACCGACTTATCCACCATCACCGCGGTAGCTGCTACAGCGCGTAGACATGCTGGCATTCCCCTTACCACTGGAGGCAGCAAAACCGAATAATAAGCCACTGGTCCATTTCCCCCACTGTGTTCTTGGGTCAGTACGGCTGTTGCAAATCCTTCTTTTTCATTCACATACATTTGAAAAGGTTTTCCATAATTCGGAAGTCCCAACGCCGGGGCATTAGTGATCGCTTTCTTTAACTGTTTAAATGTTTCTTCTCTCTCAGGGGTCCATTCCACCTTGGGTGGGGCATCATTTAGAGCAGCTGATCTTAGGACTGCATCTCATTCCTGATAATCAGGGATCCATTGTCTACAGTACCCAACCATCCCCAAAAATGACAAGATATCCTTCTTTGTCTTAGGTATGGTGGCTCTTTGAATTATCTGAATTCTTTCTGGTCCTAGCTGCCTTTGCCCATGAGATATGATAAAACCCAGGTACTGGACTTGAGTCTGACAAAACTGTAACTTTTGTAACGACACTCGGTGCCCTCTTTCACACAGGTGTTGTAATAGTTTCAGGGAGTCTTGCATACACCTACATCCGTGGCTGGAAGCCACAAGCAAATCGTCCGCATACTGCAGCAGTACGGACTGGTCTGATAAGGTACAGTCTTCGAGGTCTCGCTTTAATGCTGCTGCATATACGGCGGGGCTTTCTGTATACCCTTGGGGCAACCTGGTCCAGGTGTGCTGCTGTTTCTTGTAGGTGAAGGCAAACAGATACTGACTCTCCTGACTTAGTGGGATGGAGAAAAAGGCTGAACACAGATCTACCACCGTAAAGACAGTTGCTGTTGGTGGGATAGCAGATAGTATAATGTTGGTGTCCGGCACCACAGGGGTGATAGGGACTACTATCTTGTTAATAGCTCTCAGATCTTGCACAAATCTCCACTCATTCGGCCTATTAACCTTTGGTATGGGCAGTATCGGAGTGTTACACGGGCTCTGTGTCTTTTCTAGAACCCCTTGTTCCAACAGTGCAGAAATGACTGGCTTTATCCCATCTTCTACCTCTGGAGGCAGTCTGTACTGCTTAATGCTTGGTAACACGGCATTCTTTATCAACTGTACCCGATGGGGTACTGCAGAGTGTACTTGCCCAACATGATTCTTATGTTTTGCCCAAAGTTCCGAAGATACTTGATTCAATGCCATTGGCAGCTTAGGGCTTGGTTGTTCAGGGGGCTGCTGTTTTTTAAAAGTGGAGGCATAACTTTTACCTTTCCACCAGAGAATCCCCCTGGTGCGGGCAATGAATTCTATCTGAACATTCTGTAATTCTATTACTGCCCAAGGTTGATAGCCTGGTTGCTGTTTCTCCTTTTCAATTTCTACAATCATCGGACCCATATCTTTGGGTTTTGCTGGCGGTTTTACAGCCAATGTCAGATGGGGTGTCGAGTTCTCTTCTTTAAACCGTTTCTGCTGTAAGGGTGTCAAATTCATGGCTACCCCTAATCCTTCTGGTCCGAAATAAATGCGGGGTGTAGCTTCTATTATTTCTTCTTTATTTAGAAAGGGCTGTATTAAGCACTGGTAAGTTTCAGCTTTTTGTCGAGTGTACCAGGCTGTACAGTGAAGCTGAACTGCCTCAAAGCTTGTTAAAATTATATACATCAATTCTTCGGTATTAGAGTCGAATTTAGTTTTTAAGTTTTGTATAATTTCATGTATCAAAGGGGAATAGGAGTTGCCATTCAACTGCCAATAATAGAGGGTAGCCTTTTCTTCGTTATCTTCCCTCTTTTCTCCCTCAATCCCCTTGAGGAGCTGATGGATTTTATTAGGTGGGAGTTCCATGAACATTCCCTCCTGTGTACAATAAATTGTGGCTCCTAGTTTGCATAAAGTCTGCCTTCCTAATAAAGGGAGAGGCGCTGTTTTAGAGACTATCAAAGCCTCGTCATTAACTTGTTGTCCTTCAATGATCAATCTGGTAGGTTCAGATAAAAATTCTTTCATGGGGATACCGGCCACGCCCATACTTAAGACGGTGGTGTTGCTTACAGGTAGTCCCACAGAGGGTGGGACAGAAGACATAGTAGCACCGGTATCCACCAGGAACTTCACATAAGTGTTTCCCACTTTTACTACTGCTAGAGGGTTTTCTTCTATGTCGGCTGATAAGCGGAGGGCTGCCGCTTGTACCACTAAGCCTCCGGGGCATCCCTATGCTGATTGGTGCGGGTTGGGGTTAGAGAATGAAAACTGAGGGGCCAAGGGAGGTGGAGGTTCGGGGAAACCCCCTTTCAATCCTCCACCCTGCTTCGGGGGGTACCTGCAATCGCGAGCCCAATGCCCTTTTCTTCCGCAATTTCTACACTCATCTTGGGATCGATCTCGTTGGGGCCACTGTCCTCTTCCCCTTCCGCATCCTTGTCCCCCAAACCCTCCTTTATTATTCTGTGTGTACCCTCTTCCTTTTTGCTGATAGTATTGACCTGTCGTTTTGGCCTTATTGTCTTTATAGGTGAATAGTCCCTCCCTATCCATATTGGCTAGTACTGTAATTGTCTCTTTCCAACTTTTTCCTTGCCAGTTTATAGGTTCTGGCGTGTTGTGGCAACATACAATTTAACAAGGTTTGTACTGCCAAAGGTTCATTTTGATCCATAGGTATTCCTGCATGTTCGTCCCAACTATTTCTCCATCTGCCTGGGAAGTCTATCATTGATTCTTCCGCCTTCTGCAAGCAGCGGGTGACTTCCCCTATATCTCCGTGCTTTTTAGCTCCCTTTAATATGGCATCCTTGCCCCTGTGTTGCAACCAATGTTCCCGTGACTCATTTCCTTCTTCCTCATCATTTTTTCGCCAATCTCCGTTTTCGCCTGCGGGTATAGGGAACATATCTTTTACCCCCTGCCAGGAAGACCCATAGGCCGCTTACAATAATAATTTAACATCTCCTGGGAGTGGATTGTAAATTGTACATGTCTGCTCAAGCCAGTTGTGAAAAGCTATTGGTCTTTTTACCGGATTCGGGGCGGCCGAGATCATATCTCTGGCTTCTCCGGGAGACCAGGGTTTCAGGACTGCTGTAGTTCCTACCATTACCCTAGGATTTTGGCCGACGGGGGTTTGGGAAGTAGAGTCGGCGGCTTTTTTTGCCGTTTGTTGCCTTGTTTGGTGAGGACCTCTCCTCCCTGTGTCCTGGTTTGCTACCCCTCCCTCTACTGCTTCGGCTTACCCTGATCCTGGTGCTCCCGGATCTCCTCCACCGGGTCCTCCATTAGGTGGCTGATCCGGAGGGGCTGCTAGTTCCCTCGGAGCTTGATTTCTATGGGCCGCAATTATTTCTATCATTTCCTGCCAACTATCTTGTTTTGGGGGTTCTATACGGGGGTAAAGTCCTACTGCTGGTGCTGAGGGGATAGGAAAACCCGGAGGACTGTAAGAGGGAGGTTTTCCACCTTTTCCTTTTTCTTTTTCTTCCGGTTTACTTTTGCGGGGTTGATGCCTTTTGGCAACCTCTGTCCATTTTTTAAAACAGTTTTCCATGTAGTCCTTATCCCAAGTAGGATCTCCCCCTCATTCTTTGGTTACTTTTCTCCATTCCTCTATCAAGGATAACTTAAAACTTCCTCCATATGGCCAATCCCCATCAGACCAACCATACAAATCGCTGCTAAACGTTACCGTGTATCTGTCGTCTCCTGTTTCTTTAATTTCAGTGTCCGCCGGCGAGCTGGGCGGCACAATGGGATCTCCTACCTTCTCTCGTTGCTTTACTACCTTAAGGATTCTCTTCTCGGTTTGAGGATCTAATTTCATTTTTTCAGTCGAGGGATCGTCTTTCTTTCCTTTTCTAGGAGCTGGGCGCGAGCACCCTGTTCGACTAGAGCCGTTTCCCATTCGTCCGGGTGTTATGTCCCACGATCCTTTCTGAAATGAGAGTTTAGGACACGCCTACAAAATATACAGTATTTTACAAAGCGCTCACCGGTGTTCTCTTTTCTGCTCAGCTCGGGGTCTCCTTTTGCCTTTTCGTTACTTTAGCTTCTTTACGGTAGCTACCTTATGCCTCAACCCCTCCCCTGGGGATTTTTGGCGGCTCGTCCTTTTTAACTAGGACTGCCCAGGCACCTTCCTCCTTTCAGCTAGGAAGGTCCTTTAAAATTCCTCTTTTCTCTTTAAAAGTTAAATTTAGTTCTTTTGGATCTTGTTATCAGAGATCCTGCCGACTACGCCAGAAACTGTCGAGGAAATTTAGCTTAAATTAACTCAGGCGGAGACTTTCAGAATTGCGCTTCGAGAGAATTTTATTTCTAAAACTAACGAGATATCTCGGAGAGCCCGCTTAGTCCACACCAAGGCAGAACTCTGAATTTTACAGGCAACTTCGCTCTATCTTTATACAGTTGAAACAGGAATTTTATCTGCAACTCGCCACACATAAACATTATTCATACATTCCGTGAGTACAAAGGTCATTGTATCTATGAGCATTATTCATACGAAACTGTGAGTACAAAGTTCACCCCGGTAGGCACACTTTATCTGTTTCTTGCATAGTTTCTCTCGTCCCTATGCTGATAAGCAAGGTATCTGGAAACTCATGCAAAGACCAGACCGTCATGTATATACAACATTCTGTTCTTTGAGGCTGATAAGTTTCGGTAATTTTCTCTAGCTCCGTGAATTCTACAGAATCAGCAAAAGCGAACTTAACCCTTCCTTTAATCTAGGACATGGATTGTTTTCTTCTACACGCACGCAGGATGCTTCCCTATGACCAGGGAAGCACAGACTGAGAGGGCTTTGGGTTTCTCGTGAATAGCAAACTTCCCCAAGGTGCAGGTAGCAATAGAATGTACGCACAATGCCCTGCGAGCACCTTTACAGAATGCTGAGATGTTTCGGAACCGAAAGGGATTTCACTCCCTGAATGTGCAGCTCGTTGTCGACCACAACCAAATAATCATGGCAGTAAATGCAAATTTTTCAGGCAGCATCCATGATGCGCACATCTTGCGTGAGAGCACTGTTTCTGATCTGTTTAAGAGTCAGCCACAAGGTCATAGTTGGATGCTGGGTGTTAAAGGATATGGCCTTGCCAGCTGGTTCATGAACCCCCTGCGAAATCCCCAGATGGAAGCCGAAAAACACTACAATGAAAACCATATAGCTACACGCAGTGTCGTGGAAAAGACAATTGGAGTTCTTAAGCAGTGCTTCAGATGCCTGGACCACTCAGGAGAAACCTACAATACCACCCTGAGCAGGTCGCTGAGTTTATTGTGATGTTGCATAACCTAGCTATGAGGGGAGGGCAACAATTGCCGGATGGGACCACCAGACCTCCTCAGGAGAGAGGAGAGGCAGAAGAGGAAGATGAGGAGGAAGATGACAAGGTCCTCGGGGAGGATAATCAGCCTGGCGATGAATCCATGCCCCCATGCCCCCCCCCCCCCCCAACAGGACTGGAAAAGCCCCGTAGTAGTTACACAGCTGCAAAACTCTTGCGTCAGCAACTCATAAATGAACGCTTTGCATTAACTTACATTGGTGACAGTTACAGTTGGGTTGCGTTTCATCATTGCCTGGCCTGGCCTGGCCATGGCCGTTGTTTCCAACCATTGTATTCATGTTTTACTGTACGTTATTAGAAGACACTTCAGGACAATTGTAAAGTTAAATAAAATAATTTAATAATGAAAGACAAATTTGAAATGTTTTACCTGAAACATTTTTAACACCCCCTGCCCCCACCCCACCATGCCGAACATTCAACAATATTTTTAACATAACACAACACAACAATAACTTGTGAACATTTATTAATAAGAACTAACAATATAACTTCCCCCCTCCACCTGCGGCCATGCTTCCCTCTTGATCCTTGACCCCATCCTTGTCTTAACCCCCCTGCTTTAATCACCGAGTAATAGCACCAATACGTCTTGCAGCAGGGGACTTCAAGGCCTGCTGCTGTGGCAGAGGAGTGTGACTTTGGCAGAATCCCCTCAGTCGCTGGAGGAGAAGACGTTTCAGAAGAAACGTCTTCCAATCCAAAAGGAAGTTCTTCGTCCTGACTCGCATTTGTCCGGGTGGTTGGTGCGACGGCACCTTGGGGTGCAGTGCCCTCTCTCGACACTATCGCATGCCGCAAGGCATGGACAACGTCGGTCGTTTGGCTCATTGCCACAACTATGTGCTCCATGCCTTCCGTTATTCGAGCGGACATTGCGGCAATGTTTCCGGTCAACTCACCAATCTGTTGATGAAGATGTGGCCGCAGGTACAACAAATGGCATTGGCTCATCATCCTCCTCCTCCTCCCCTTCAGTAGTGTCCTCTGCACCCATGGTGATGACCACCTGCAATGGGACAGGTACGGCCTCCCTTTGTGCCTCGGGAGTCTGGGGACCTGCAAAACATAATTGAACTTATTAGAACAGAAGGGTAGACATGAGAAAGCTTGCACTGCACTGGCATATGTAGGAGGAGCAACACTACTGCAATAAATGTGAATGAGACATGTTACATATATGATTACATCATATGGTTGGTTATACATCAATGGAATTCACTACCCCAGAGAGCTGTGGAGGTTAGATCATTGAATATATTTAAGATGGAGATAGACAGATTTTTGAATGATAAGGGAGTTGAAGGTTATGGGGAGCGGACAGGGAAGTGGGGTTGAGTCCATGATCAGATCACCTATGATCTTATTAAATGGCGGAGCAGGCTCGAGGGGCCAAATGGCCTACTCCTCCTACTTCTTATGTTGTTAACTGGAGAGTAGTATAGAAGCTGCATGCATAACATGACATAATTCATATATTATAATGAAATGCCGGGACATTACTTTGAATTACCACGGGTTTAAAACTGCTTTACACATTACTCACATGGCGCAACAACGGGGTCTGCACTACCACGGGTGGCAGAGCGACTGTGGCTGCCCACTAGGGCTGCAGCACATTCCTCCATGTCGCTGAGCAGCTGTAGCTGAGCCGGGCCTCCTCCGGTGCACCTCTGCTGAGATTAATTCTTAGATATCTTCCTCTGCAAACGTGACAAGTGCATGGATTAAGCTAACTGACTAGCTACTATTACGGAAAGACAAAAGATTCGAACGTTATATGCTAATATGGTTTGTATCCATAATGGATGCATGATTATAACATCTACGTTTAGAGAAAATATTTAATTACATTGTGTCTAATAAGTAATGCATGACACTAAAAATCTCTCGTACAATCTCCAGAAAGGGCCCCATCCACAGGCCATTGTATTCGGTGCCTGAGGGGAGGTAAGCGGTTTATTTGACTTGATGGAGGTTCCCCAGGGGGGGAAATCAGGACCGCTGGTGAACTCGGCAATGACAGAAGTGTAATGGGAGGGAGCACCGTGTCCATGGGCTGTGCTTGGAGACTTCCGTGTGGCCGGACCTAATGTCCCAAAGTATCCCAGGGCAGACAGTGAGCCAGGGCAGCTCTTCCCCAGTCCAGGCTGGGTCACGGTGTGAGTGACAGCAGCCAGAGAGACTGACACTGTCTGGGTAAAGGTGACCGAACCCCTCAGTGCTCAATCATGCCTCATCCACCAACGTAACCCAAAAGGAGACGGTGCCAAAATTAGACTTAAAGGGTGCAGGTTCTGAACCAAGTCCAAATCTTAGCAGGGAATCTACACAAAAATATCCTGCTTAATTATAATCCGGCAGATTTACATATTCAGTGGATCACTACAATTTAAAATCGATTTAATACTTACTCTTGCCGAAGCAACCAGGCTGTTCCACCTCTTGCGGCACGGGTCCGATTCCCTCCGCTCGTGGGACACCAAGGACACAACATCGGTGATCTCGCCCCAAATCTTTTGATATTGGCGGGGTGGCGATTTCGCATGTCCACCCCAGGTTAATTGGGTCCACCGAATCTCCATCTCGTGGACTATGCTGTGTATGGAGAAAGAGTCAGACTGAACACTGACCTCAAAGTAAAGTGTGTACTTAGTCTTTTATTGCAAGTATCCAGAGTGCCTCTCCAACCTGTGAAGCCTCCTTAAATACCTGTGCTCCCAAGGGATTATGGGATCCCTTGGGACTCCAGGGGAAAAGCCGTCTGGTGGCTGTACAGAGTAAATACAAGTACACGTATATAACAACACTCCGCCCCCCCCCCCCCCCAAAATCAATAATGTAACTATTTACAATGTGAGTCGATCTGGGGCCCTTCTTGTCCTGGTTGATCGTCTCGGTGTGAAAGCTGGTGTTGTTGAGTCATTTGTTGGGCCCTCGCTGGGCTGCTGTGTAGTTGGCCTTGCTGGGCTGCCTGGTGTGTTGGGCCCTGCTGGGCTGCTGTGGATAATGGGTTCTGCTTCGTGGTCAACCGTGGTGCCGTTTGCCACTGGTGTGTATGTTGGGGGATCAAAAAAGGTAGGGTCCAAGGTGGGTTGCTCAGGATAGTCCGTGAATCTGAGTTTGATTTGGTCCAAGTGTTTCCGGTGAATGAGTCCATTTGAAAGTTTCACCCGAAACACCCTGCTCCCCTCTTTGGCCACGACAGTGCCGGGAAGCCACTTGGGACCTTTTCCATAATTTAATACAAATACAGGATCAATGATTTCAATCTCGCGAAGCACATTTGTGCTATCATGGTATGCACTTTGTTGAAGCCGCCTGCTCTCTACCTGTTCATGTAGATCAGGGTGAACTAACAAGAGCCTTATCTTAAGTGCTCTTTTCATGAGCAGTTCAGCAGGTGGGATCCCAGTGAGTGAGTGGGGTCTTGTGCGGTAGCTAAGCAGGGCTCGAGATAGGCGAGTCTGCAGTGAGCCTTCAGTTACCTTCTTCAAGCCTTGCTTGATGGTTTGTACTGCTCTCTCTGCCTGACCATTGGACGCTGGTTTAAACGCAGCAGATGGTGTGACATGTTTGATCCCGTTATGAGTCATGAATTCTTTGAACTCAGCACTAGTAAAACACGGCCCATTGTCGTTCACCAGGACATCGGGTAGGCTGTGTGTGGCAAACATGGCCCGCAAGCTTTCAGTAGTGGCAGGGGACGTGCTAGCCGACATTATCTCACATTCAATCCACTTGGAGTATGCGTCTACAACCACAAGGAACATTTTACCCAAGAACGGGCCTGCATAGTCGACGTGTACCCTGGACCACGGTTTGGAGGGCCAGGACCATAAACTTAGCGGCGCCTCCATTGCTTAACTGCGAGCATGTATTACATCTGTGAACGCAGGACTCTTAAGTCCGCATCGATACCAGGCCACCACACGTGGGATCTGGCTATCGCTTTCATCATTACGATGCCTGGGTGGGTACTGTGGAGGTCATTGATGAAGGTGTCTCTGCCCTTCTTGGGGACCACTATTCGATTGCCCCACAGAAGGCAGTCTGCCTGTATGGACATTTCATCTTTGCGCCGCTGGAACGGCTTTATCTCTTCCTGCATTTCCACTGGGACACAGGACCAGCTCCCTTGAAGCACACAGCTTTTGACTAGAGATAATAATGGGTCCTGGCTTGTCCACGTTTTGATCTGCCGGGCAGTGACGGGTGATTGTTCACTCTCAAATGCTTCTATAACCATGGCTAGATCTGCAGGTTGCACCATTTCCACCTCTGTGGTGGGCAATGGCAGCCTACTGAGAGCATCGGCGCAGTTTTCTGTGCTTGGCCTGTGGGGGATGGCGTAGTTGTATGCGGACAATGTGAGCGCCCATCTCCGGATGCGGGCCGATGTGTTGGTATTAATCCCTTTACTCTAGGAAAATAGGGATATAAGTGGCTTATGGTCAGTTTCCAATTCCAATTTTAGCCCAAACAGGTATTGATGCATTTTCTTTACCTCATAGACACACGCTAACGTTTCTTTTTCAATCATGCTGTAGGCTCTCTTATCCTTAGACTCCTGGATGCATAAGGAACCGGTTGCCGTTTCCCAAAATCATTAGCTTGTTGCAATACACACCCGACGCCATATGACAACGCATCACATGCTAGTACCAAACGCTTACATGGATCATACAACACAAGCAATTTGTTTTGAGCATAACAATTTTCTCACTTTTACAAAGGCATTTTCTTGGCTCTTGCCCGAAAACCATTTGCCCCCTTTTCGCAGTAAGACATGTAGTGGTTCTAGCAGTGTGCTGAGTCCGGGTAAGAAGCTACTAAAGTAGTTCAAGAGTCCCAGAAATGACCGCAGCTCCGTCACATTCTGTGGCATTGATGCATTCTCGATTGCCTCCGTCTTCGCGTTGGTGGGCCTGATGCCATCTGCCGCAATCCTCCTTCCCAAGAACTCCACTTCAGGCGCTAGGAAAACGCACTTCAAGCGTTTTAACCTGAACCCCACGCGGTTGAGTCGATTAAGAACCTCCTCCAGGTTCTGCAGGTGTCCGACTGTGTTCCGACCTGTGATCAAGATGTCATAGAAACATCGAAAATAGGTGCAGGAGTAGGCCATTCGGCCCTTCATGTCTGCACCACCATTCAATAGATCATGGCTGATCATTCACCTGAGTACCCCTTTTCTGCTTTCTCTCCATACCCTTTGAATCCTTTAGCCGTAAGGGCCATATCTAACTCCCTCTTGAATATATCCAATGAACAGGCATCTTGTGTAACGACGGAGGATTAATTAGCAATCTGGTCGTGCGAGGGCCCTTGGGGAAAAGTGACCATAATATGGTAGAATTCTTCATTAAGATGGAGAGTGACACAGTTAATTCAGAGACTAGGTTCCTGAACTTGAAGAAAGGTAACTTTAATGGTATGAGACGTGAATTGGCTAGGATAGACTTGAGAATGATACTTAAAGGGTTGACAGTGGATAGGCAATGGCAAACATTTAAAGATCACATGGATGAACTACAACAATTGTACATCTCTGTGTGGCGTAAGAATAAAAAAGGGAAGGTTGCTCACCCGTGGCTAACAAGGGAAATTAGGGAAAGTGTTAAATCCAAGGAAGAGGCATATAAATTGGCCAGAAAAAGCAGCAAACTTGAGGACTGGGTGAAATTTAGAATTCAGCAGAAGAGGACGAAGGGTTTACTTAGGAAGGGGAAAATAGAGTATGAGAGTAAGCTTGCAGGGAATATAAAAACTAACTGCAAAAGCTTCTATAGATATGTGAAGAGAAAAAGATTAGTGAAGACTAATGTAGGTCCCTTGCAGTCAGAATCAGGGGAATTCATAATGGGGAACAAGGAAATGGCAGACCAATTGAACAAATACTTTGGCTCTGTCTTCACTAAGGAAGACACGAATAACCTCCCGAAAATATTAGGGGACCGAGGGTCTAGCGAGAAGGGGGAACTGAGGGAAATCCTTATTAGTCAGGAAATGGTGTTAGGGAAATTGAAGGGACTGAAGGCTGATAAATCCCCAGGACCTGATAGTCTGCATCCCAGAGTACTTAAGGAAGTGGCCCTAGAAATAGTAGATGCTTTGGTGGTCATTTTCCAACATTCCCTGGACTCTGGTTCAGTTCCTATGGATTGGAGGGTAGCTAATGTAACCTCACTTTTTAAAAAGGAGGGAGAGAGAATTATAGGCCGGTTAGCCTGACATCGGTGGTGAGGAAAATGCTGGAATCAATTATTAAAGATGTAATAGCAGCGCATTTGGAAAGCAGTGACAGGATCGGTCCAAGTCAACATGGATTTATGAAAGGGAAATCATGCTTGACAAATCTTCTAGATTTTTTGAGGATGCAACTAGTAGAGTGGATAAGGGAGAACCAGTGGATGTGGTGTATTTGGACTTTCAAAAGGCTTTTGACAAGGTACCACACGAGATTAATGTGCAAAACTAAGGCACATGCTATTGGGGATAATGTATTGACGTGGATAGAGAACTGATTGGCAGATAGGAAGCAAAGAGTGGGAATAAACGGGTCCTTTTCAGAATGGCAGGCAGTGACTAGTGGGGTGCCGCAGGGTGCAGTAGCTGGGACCCCAGCTATTTACAATATACATTAATGATTTAGACAAAGGAATTGTTGAATGTAATATCTCCAAATTTGCAGATGACACTAAGCTGGGTGGCAGTGCGAGCTGCGAGGAGAATGCTAGGAGGCTGCAGGGTGACTTGGACAGGTTAGGTGAATGGGCAAATGCATGTATAATGTGGATAAGTGTGAGGTTATCCACTTTGGTGGCAAAAACAGGAAGGCAGATTATTATCTGAATGGTGACAGATTAGTTAAAAGGGAGGTGCAACTGGGTGTCATAGTACATCAGTCATTGAAGATAGGCATGCAGGTACAGCAGGCAGTAGAGAAAGCAAATGGCATGCTGGCCTTCATAGCAAGGGGATTTGAGTATCGGAGCAGGGAGGTCTTACTGCAGTTGTACAGGGCCTTGGTGAGACCGCACCTTGAGTATTGTGTCCAGTTTTGGTCTCCTAATCTGAGGAAGGACATTCTTGCTATTGAGGGAGTGCAGCGAAGGTTCACCAGACTGATTCCAGCAAAGGCAGGACTGACATATGAAGAAAGACTGGGTCGACTAGGCTTATATTCACTGGAATTTAGAAGAATGAGAGGGATCTCACAGAAACATATAACATTTTGACGGGATTGTACAGGTTAGATGCAGGAAGAATGTTCCCGATGTTGGGGAAGTCCAGAAACAGGGGTCACAGTCTAAGGATAAGGGGTTAGCCATTTAGGACTGAGATGAGGAGAAACTTCTTCACTCAGAGAATTGTGAACCTGTGGAATTCTCTACCACAGAAAGTTGTTGAGGCCAGTTCGTTAGATATATTCAAAAAGGAGTTAGATGTGGCCCTTTACGGCTAAAGGGATCAAGGGGTATGGTGAGAAAGCAGGAGTGGGGAACTGAAGTTGGATGAGCAGCCATGATCATATTGAATGGTGATGCAGGCTCGAAGGGCCGAATGGCCTATTCCTGCACCTTCTTTCTATGTTTCTATGTTCGTACAGTTCAAGCATAACTTTCCAGCTCTTGTATTCTATGCTTCAGCTAAGAAAGGCAAGTACTCCGTATGTCTTCTTTACCACCTTATCTACCTGGCCAGCTACCTTCAGGGATGTGTGGACCTGCACTCCATGGTCCCTTTGTTCCTCTACACTTTTCAGTGTCGCACCATTTAACGTGTATTCCCTTGCCTTGTTAGACCTCCCCAAATGCTTCACCTGACACTTATCCGGATTGAATTCCATTTGCCACTGTTTTGTCCACCTGACCAGTATATTGATATCTTCCTGCAGTCCGCAGTTTTCTTCATTATCAACCATTATCAGCCTATTTTAGCGTCATCTGCAAACTTCTTAATCGTACTCCAACATTTAAGTCCAAGTCATTGATATATACCACAAAAAGCAAGGGCCCCAGCATTGAGCCCTGTGGAACCCCACTGAACACAACCTTCCAGTCACAAAAACACCCATCAACCATTACCCTTTGTGTTATGTCTTTAATACTCTTATGAATGACTCCACGAGGTCTAGTATTGTACTTGAGCTGTTCTGACCGTAGTCCCATTTATTGTAACTCCAGAGTGAGGCACAAGCATGGTGGGCAGCCTTTTATACTGGGCCCTGCACACCTATGCAGGTGACCCTCAGGTCTCCCACCACAATGCCCTCTGGTGGCACACCTTATGTGACTATACAGTTCGTATACATGGTCTGCATACATGACATCACTTCCCCCCAAGTCTTTAATGCAAATTGACTCATACATTGACGGTGACCTTGGCTTTGCTCTTCCTGGTTGACCATTGGAGGGTCGCTTCTCGCTTGGGTGGGTTGGTAGTGAGATTTGTTGCCAGTGGGGGTCCCAGCAATTTCTGGTTGTGAGTCCATGACTACTCCATTCTCCCCCCCCCCCCCCCCACACCGAGATCATGCTAATGGCCCGTTACATGCAAGTTGCATTCTGGTTCATCACATGGGTTTTACATTTACATCTTGGTACATTTGTTGGGTGGATTACAATTGTGTTTCTTTTTGTGTGGTACATTTACATGATCAGTACAGGTATATCAGTACAGGTACACAAGGACAGTCTAGTTCCAGCACGGCCGGATGAGATCCGGGTCGTCTGGTGGTGGCGCAGCGCCCCATGCTAGTGGGTCTGTGGGCGAGGTGAGCTCATTTTGCTCGAGTTGCTGGAGCTCAGGGCTCTTGCCGTTACTCCTCGTGTCGGGCAGGCCCAAAGACAGCTGATGTGTCTGTGACCTCCCTGTCCTTTTCATTTGCACAGTGGCGCTGCTGCTCCCTGGGAAGCCGTCTGAGCAAGTGAGCGTTTCGTCTAAGCCACGGTGGGGCTGCCTCGTCTTGTCTAGCAGTTCGCAGGGGACTGCTGACTCACTTTCCTTGAGGACTTTCTAGTTTGGGATCCTGGCTGATCCAGGTCCCATTTGGAGGAGCCGTTGCGGGTAACCCTTCGCTCTTGGGCATTGCCGTGGTGGGTTTGTGGGCTGCGCCTTTTCCACCCGGGTGGTGGGCAACGGTAGCCGACTGCGAGCATAGGCGCAGTTTACTGTTTCTGGCCCGTGGCGGTTCATGCCATCGGGTGCTTGCAATGTTAAACCGATCTGAGGCAGGGTATTACTACCGATGCCTCTGCTCTCCGGGGATCGTTTACTCTGCGACTTGTCTACTTCTGTCAGCTGTGGGGACACTTTATGATACATCGTTCTGGTCCTGGGGATGCAGCCCACTGGATCTGTATATGACTGTTAGGTGTTCGCCCGCTACATTGGCTGATTGCAATTTGCACCCGACATCGCTCAACAACATTTTGCTAGTTACAGCTGGACTTTTACATTGGTTACCAATTTCAAGCAGTTCATTCAAAAATGGCGGGTTGCTGGCCTCCTTTAAAATGGCCTTACTACTTTTACCCCGATCGTCTTCCTTGCGTGGAACCACGTGTCATTGCTCCATTAGCGCTGCACCTCGTGGTTTGGATGCCATCTTTTCCCTGTCCATGATGTCGTCTGCCGCAATCTTCTTTCCCAGAGATTCTGCCACTGAAGCTGGGAAGGTGCCCTCGGATCCAATCTTTCTCCCCAAGAGTCCTGCCACTGAAACCGGGAAGGTGCGTTCGGGTCGTCTCGGCCGGATCATTGCCACGCAGTCGTGATGAGCGGTATGTGCCTCGGGAGCTGCGCGGATCTGCTCTCCTGTGCCTGGTCCAACCGAAGGTGGGGGCTTGCTCTGCCTCTGAGCACGGGGGACGTCGATCGCTGGAGGGATGAAGTCTTCCCAGTTCCAATGAATCTTCCCCATCCATCTTCTTCCAAGTAGCGTTGGTCCATCACCTGAAACAATCCACAATGGTAAATTGTGCACCGCGCCATCATGGGATACACTTACACCACACTACCAACAACTGATATCAGTTCCTTGGTGTAGGTGCGCAGCTTTGCCTGAACTGGGACCAGCTTGGGTCGTTCAGCTTGATTGTTCCATAATCTCTCAAAGGCTTCCCGGCTTATTACTGACTGACTCGCCCCCTTGTCCACTTCCATGAAGACTGGAACGCCATTTATCTCGACTTCCATTATCACTGGAGGACAATCTGTGGTGCAGGTATATATTCCATACACTTCATCCTGGGACTGAGCTGCCTCTCGAACCATCTCCTCGTAATCCGCACTGGATTCACAGCCATCTGCTGACTCCTCTTCCACGTGGTGAGTCACAGCTCTTTTGCACATTTGCTGGAGGTGGCACTTTGTGCTGCAGCCTTTGCACACATCGTCTCTGAACCGACACTGATGAGCCCTGTGATTGCTGCCGCAACGCCAGCATGGTGCTACTCGACTTACGTTTGCACCCCTCGGCGGAATCTGAGTTAAAGGACTCGGGGGGCCTGTACGCTCTGCTCTGGGCAGACTCACGTTCAACAGTTCTGCCTGTGAAAGACGCCATTCTATTTACAGTACTTGCCGGGTTTGAGTCCTGAGAGTGAGTCATCATCTGCTTGGAGCTGCAGCTTGAGATCATGAATGCCTGGCTGATGCTGATGGCCTTCTGCAAAGTGATGGTGGTTTCGGCAGACAGTAGCCTGTGAAGATGGGCCTCATGACCGATGCCAATTACGAAGACGTCCCGCAACGCATCGGCGAGGGATGCACCGAATTCACACGGACCTGCCAGCCTCCTGAGGTCGGCAGCGTACTTCGTGATTTCCTGGCTCTCAGGGCGGCAGTGTGTATAAAATCGATGCCTGGCCGTGAGGATGCTCTCCTTCGGTTTGAGTTGGTCCCGAATTAGCACTTTCAGCTCCTCATATGACTTGGTCGTTGTTTTCTCTGGTGCAAGCAAATCCCTGACGAGGCCGTAGACTGCGGGCCCACAACTGGTCAACAGGATAGCTCTGCGTTTATCTGCCAGCGTGGCCAGATGATCGCCTACCAGGTCGTTTGCTATGAAATATTGGTCGAGCCGCTCTGTAAAGGCTTCCCAATCTTCACCCTCTGAGAACTTTTCTAATGCACCAACGTTAGTCATTTTTGCGTGAAAGTTCATAATCTCGTCTTGTCGCCAGTTGTTAAGTCTTTAATATTCTTATGAATGACTCCACAATGTCTAGTATTGTACTTGAGCTATTGTGACCTTAGTCCCATTTTTTGTAACTCCAGAGTCAGGCACAAGCATGGTGGGCAGCCTTTTATACTGGGCCCTGCACACCTATGCAGGTGACCCTCAGGTCTCCCACCGCAGTGCCCTCTGGTGGCACACCTTATGTGACTCTACAGTTAGTATACATGGTCTACATACATGACACTTTGCTTCTTGCCTCTGAGCCAATTTTGGATCCAACTTGCCACTTTGCACTAGATCCCATGGGCTATTACTTTCATTTTTATCATTGTACCCTTTGTATGTGAATATTTTTGCTACTAATATTGTGACTTATTAATAAAACTTAAATATTTTGGAACAAAATTCGCTCTCGTCTCTGAGCACCAAAGGTCAAATCTAGTATAAATTACTTCCATGGAGGGATCCACTTAATTGAACTGGACTTCTTTTGAGTGCTAGCAGTCTCTCTCATACACATTACAGTCACTTAGATTGGCCAAATAACACTAACCATTACCATTTGCATTAACGTCAGTTTAAAAGTTGCTTGTTATAGCATCTGAGTGCTCCATTTATTTTGGGTGAAACAGCTGTGTTTACTCACTGGTTCATACCTTGTTAAGATACATTGAATGTAAGAAAAGAGCCTTGTTGAGGCAGACATAACCTCACTTCTATAATTTAAAATGCTGGTTTAGTATCCGCAAATATTGGCTGCAGATTTTTCTCGTGCTCTTCTATTCTTTTCAGCATTTGCAGTGTTCACCGAGCTTTCTCAAAGAGAAAAAAGCTCAAGAGAGTTTGAAAAGACGGAGGAAACTAATCTTGAAAGTCAGCACTGATATTTTAACTGACCTCAGTCAGGCAGTGTTTAAAACTGTAAAGTACAAATTGTACTCAGCAGCCACTCAAGTCCAATGAACGGGAAGTTAAATTATTTTTATTTTTATTGATGCTACCTGTACCATGTTATATCGACCATCACTTGTAGCGGGCAAATCATGATCATACATATGTGCCCACCATAAGCCGTGGGGACTGTACCTACAAACATAGACTTTGGCATTCTGTTAGGAGATAACAGCAGGTAAAAGTTTAGCGTATTTGTCAGAAATGTTTTCCTTCGCTATTTTAGTAAATGTTTTTTCAATACCTTTTTCTCATGCAAGCAGCTTAAGAACGATTTCCATAAGTAGACAACAACAACAAAAACAAATTGTATTTATACAGAGTCTTTAACATAGTAAAGCATCCCAAGGCGCTTCACAGGAGTGTTGTGGGACAAAAATTTGACACCGAGTCACATAAGAAGAAATAAGGGCAGATGACCAAAAGCTTAGTCAAAGAGGTAGCATCTTAAATGAGGAAAGAGAGTTACAGACAACGAGAGGTTTAGGGAGTGAGTACCAGAGCTGGGGCCTGGGCAGCTGAAGGCACAGCTACTGATGGTTGAGCGATTATAATCAGGGATGCGCAAGAGGGCAAAATTTGAGGAGTGCAGATATTTCGAGTGGGTTGTGGGGCTAAAGGAGATTACAGAGATAGGGAGAGGCAAGGCCATTGAGAATTTTGAAATCGAAGTGTTGCTTAACCGGGAGTCAATGTAGGTCAGCGAGCACAGGGGTGATGGGTAAATGGGACTTGGTGCGAGCTAGGACACGGGCAGCTGGGTTTTGGATGACCTCAAGTTTACATAATGTAGAATGTAGGAGGCCAGACAGGAGTGTGTTGGAATAGACAAGTCTAGAGGTAACAAAGGCATGGATGAGGGTTTCAGCAACAGATGAGCTGAGGCAGGAGGAGAGATGGCAATGTTATGGAGGTGGAAAAAGGCGGTCTTAGTTATGTCACAGATATATGGTCGGAAGCTCATTTTGGTGTCAAATATGACACCAAGGTTGCGAAAAGCCTGGTTCAGCCTCAGACAGATGCTATGGAGAGGGATGGAGTCGGTGGCTAGGGAACGGAGGTTGTGGCGGGGGCCAAAGACAGTGGCATCCGTCTTCTCAATATTCAATTGGAGAAAATTTCTGCTCATCCAGTACTTGATGTCAGATAAACAGTCTGACAATTTAGAGACCATGGAGGGGTCGAGAGAAGTGGTGGTGGGGTAGAGCTGGGTGTCGTCATCGTACATGTGGAAACTGACACTGTGTGTTTTTGGATGATGTCGCTAAGGGGCAGTATGTAAATGAGAAATAGGAAGGGACTAAGGATAGATCCTTGGGGGACCCCAGAGGTAACGATGTGGGTGGGACGTGAAGCCATTGCAGGTGATTTTCTGCAGGCTACAATTGGATAGATAAAATGCTACCAGCTGACAGCAGTTCCACCCAGCTAGACAATGGTGGAGAGGGGTTGGAGGAAGATGGAGTGGTCAACCATGTCAAAGGACATGGGCTGGATTTTATGTTTTTATGTTTTTGGGGCGATAATGGCAGCGGGGCGGGTAAGTTAGTGGCCGGGAACAGTTTGTGCCTCAGTAGGCATGCTTGAGCATCTGTGCCCTGCGTCAGGGGGCGCAGCGCTAAGGGAGACGTTGTACACCTCTTTTGGCGCTAGGATGGGAAACTCCCGAGCTAAAGAGCCAGCCCGGGAGCGCTCTAAGAGATGTCTAGGGGCGCCGGGGGTGGGGGGCGCGAGGCGGAGAAAAAAAAACATTGCCCATGCCCCCACAACATAAATCGTTCAAAAAATTTAAAGAAAAAACAATCCTACCTACCTTAGGAGGAGTCCATTGCTCACCCCTTCGCCGACGGGATAATTTGACCACCCTGATTTCCCAGGCGGTGATTGCGAGGCATGCTTCCAGGCGAATGAGTCGGGTAGGAGCTCAAACATAAGCCGGTGTCGCAACCAGAAGCATTGCACACTGACGCAGCTCTTCCGGGCGGTGTTGCTCCGAGCCGCTGCAAAACTAGATCCGAGGATCGCTGTGGTGCGCTGGAGGCTGACCGCCTGCCCGCCCAGAAACCTCACTACCGCCATTGCCGCCGGTCCAGGGTGAAAAATGGAGCACAGAAGACCGGAAAATCCAGTCCCTGATCTTTCATGAAATTAAATCTGCTTCTTTTACTCTATTGCACTGAGTTAACATAGTTTAGGTATAACAATTAACACTAAGCACAGTAAATTGATTACTGGAGGGCACATAGGATGCTGATTACATAGCATGTCAATCTGGAAGGTTGCAACATTTGCAACATTTGGTACGTACTAAACTACTGACAATATTTCTTTTCAATCAAAGATAAAACATTGCTGTGTTGCAGTTAGAAGCAGTTTCTTTGAGGATGGTATCATTGATCAGCTTGATTACACTGAAGATCCAAGTAACAATGATGTTTTGATATTCAATGAAGAGAGCTTGATGAATGATCCTAAACCATAATTTGCAATGGAGCTTGGTTTGCTCAGCTATTGTGAGAACAAACATCAATATACTTTAAACAGTTAATTCAGATACTAGAAGTCAAACTAATTCCAAACTATTACAATTGAAAAACAAACCAAAACCTCGAAAGTTCCAACAAAAACTAAGATCACAGTCCATACAAGTGAGTGCAGTAATTTAGCTCTTCCGTCCAAAAATAAAGAGAAACTTGCTTCCCTCATAATGTCATCTGCTTCTTGACTAAGTTTAAGGATTTTGCCTACACTATCTTTCCTGGAGGATTATTCAGGCGTTGATCACAGTTTGTGTGAAGAGCTGCTTCCTGACATTCATCCTAAATTTCTCCAATTTTAACCAATGCCCCCTTATTCTATTACCCCAGCATACGCTGAAGTAGTGTTGTGCTGTTTTAATATTCTGTATACTTGTATCAGATTCCCTCTCAGTTCTCTCCTTTCAAAGCTAAATAGGTCAGTTTTTTCACTTGTTCCCTGCAACTCAAACTATGATGCTGGGCATTAGCTTTTTGACTCTTCACACTGCCTCCATGGTTTGACAATGTTATAATTTAATTACTTCAATTGATAGATGGCTCAGATTAATAACTAACACAATAGGATAAATTTTGTGAGGTTCCATTCTCACTTGATGGAAGCATAAAATGGATTGGGCGCAGAAGTAGGTGTGTCCCATTCACAGTGCTTCTGATTTTCTGGTGGTCAATTTTAACATATTTGTGCTATTTTAAAATATCTAAAACCAAAGTCAAAAATTCCTACCTTTACCCTATTTTAAGTAGGTTAATCCCTCTGATGGAGAGAGGAATTTCAGATGAACCCATTAAGCATTTGTATGCTATTATCCTACAATATAATTTTCAGGGATAGCTTGGTATTATCAGCAAATTTCATAATCGTACAAATACTCTCTTACTAATATAGTTACAAGAAAGGGACCCAATACTGGTCCCTATGGAACCTTACTAGTCACTATCTCTGCAAGCAGAGCATTTTCCCTCTATAATTAGCCTAGAGGTTACTGTTGGCTATATTAGCAGATAAACACACAGCCCATTTATATGACATTCCCTTGTCCTCCACTTCAAAACAGATGTCATTTAAATGGGTTAACATTGCTCCTCAAATAACGAGCAAAGAAATGTTGTATGAATGCATTAAGCTTTTGTTTAGTAATATCATCAATAGTAATTTCAAGGTTTTAATGACAAACTAAAACATCAAGGCCCATTTCAGGAAAAAAAGAGCGCCGCTGCACTTTCTCCCACTGTCAACGGGTCCTGCGGCTACCGCCATTTTCGACAGGTCGGTAGCGCTTCCATTGCCTGCACTCGGCGAAAATATTGTAATTAGTTGGAGTGTGACATCAATCGGCGTGTAACATCAAGCTGACATCCGCTCGTCCATTTTGGATATCGCCGCTCCTCTTGTCGCCCACTCCAAAGCCATTAGGACATTTCATGTGACTAATGTAAGACAGCCAGGACTATTACCTTCGTGTAGCAGTGTTTATATTAATCATAAGTCTATGTGTTGATAGCTAACCCTTGAGATTTATAGATAAATTATAATTTTTTTTCAGTAGTTTGCCTAATTGAAGCTGTACTGTCTGAGATTGTAATACTGAATGTAACAAATGGGAAGATGCAGAATATTCTAAGTGATTACTTCTGAGTGACTAGAAGAGTAATCTTGAACTTTGGATTAGGAATCACCTATGCATGTTTAATGTTTCATTCTCTGAAATCTGGAGTGTGAATTCAAATTGTTTAAGTTCAAATTGAGTAAGTTATCAGATGGAATAGTAAAAAGCCCTCAGTTGTCAGACCCTCCTAAGCCAGTAACTCAGCATATCAATGAAATTATGAATACAGTGTAACAGTTTCAAAAACTACAAAGCTCTGGATTAGATCATTCCTGTCCTGTATATTTTTCTTCCTGCTACATGAAAATTTAAACAAGCATTTAAAAGAAAGAGCTTGACTTAGGGGTAGAAATTTACCTCCGCCTGAAACGGGATGCATCTTCCGTTTTTTATAATTTTTCTCTGCCAAATGGGTTGCAGCGGAGGTGCCATCGATATTCGGCACTTGGAAGTTTTTTTTCTCGGGGCGGATGTAGTCATGGCTGAGGGGCGGTAGTGAAGTTGCAACAGCTCAGCCGCCCCGATCACTCATCAGCGCGTCGCTGATGACATCAGCACGTCACGGACGTGCCGCGTCGCGCTGACGCGTCACAACGTCTCTCCCCTTCACTTAAAGGGAAGGGCCGCTGTGAGATCTGTATATTTTTCAGTTAGGTCCACTAAGCGACCAGTGAGGTTTTCGGTCGGACTAGTGGTCTGGCACCCAAGAGGGACTGATTCCAGGAATGGCTGGACTGACATATGAGGAGAGACTCGATCAACTGGGCCTTTATACACTGGAATTTAGAAGGATGAGAGGGGATCTCATAGAAACATATAAAATTCTGACGGGACTGGACAGGTTAGATGCGGGAAGAATGTTCCCGATGTTGGGGAAGTCCAGAACCAGGGGACACAGTCTTAGAATAAGGGGTAGGCCATTTAGGACTGAGATGAGGAGAAACTTCTTCACTCAGAGTTGTTAACCTGTGGAATTCCCTGCCTCAAAGAGTTGTTGATGCCAGTTCATTGGATATATTCAAGAGGGATTTAGATATGGCCCTTACGGCTAAGGAGATCAAGGGGTATGGAGAGAAAGCGGGAAAGGGGTACTGAGGTGAATGATCAGCCATGATCTTATTGAATGGTGGTGCAGTCTCGAAGGGCCGAATGGCCTACTCCTGCACCTATTTTCTATGTTTCTATGTTTCTAATTGTCGGGTCGACCTGGCAGTCTGCCGACAATAAAAAATAAAATGGCATCGCAGCAGCACCACCTTCCCTTTAATGGCGGCCGTGCCGCTGACCAACAAGGAGGGCACCAACACAAAAAGCTGTAAGGAAAACCGGCCGGCGGCGGCGCCACTCCCGCGGGGCAATTCCGCAGAAGGGATATTTCCCGCTTGCCAATTTTGAGAAGCAGTCGCTGCCAGTCGGTAAGGGGTCGGCGCTTGCAAGCCACGGCGAGAAAATGGTTGGAGCGGTCCTCCACACTGCTCCACCCCGATGAAGGGCAATTTGCAAAATGGCGGCCCTTCCGCGGGGAGTCGGCGGCCATTCCACACTGCCCCATGGCTGCAGCTTTCAGGCAGCTTCAGGCTTTTTTGGGGGGGGCAATTTTGGCCCCTTAGTCTCTATTCCTTTAGAATGAGATGTGTGGGTAAAGTGATAGGGGAGAGTCCGTGAAAGCATTACATGGACCATCTTGACACAATGTAATAAAAACAATACTGAATGCTGCATACTTTCTTCACAATGAGAGGTACAAAGTTCCAATAATTATTTTGACCTGTTGCACACCAACACCCCACTTCTCCTCTCATCCCATAAATGCCAAAGTCCGATCAAACCACAGACTTCCCGGTGCAGTAAATAGACTCTCCATAAATGCATGAAAAATTTGCTGAGCCCTTTTTCCACCTGTAGACATTTTGCAAGATGGAGCCTGAGTTGATTTAAAAGAGGATTTCCATAGATTGTTCCGGTGCTTTTCTTACCACTTTGTGCTTTAAACCAGAGAGAGCTTTCACCACAAAAGCTGAATGTAATGCAGTAACATTGATTGGTGAGCGGCTGGCAAGTAAATTGTTGGAACAAATAGGGCAACTGTTCCGTACATGGCCAACAGCTTCACCTGTTTCTTTCTCGTTCTCCTTAACTTCCAGCGGGACACAGACCTTGTTATGTTCAAAATAAAATAATGTAGCTGAGTACTGTAGACGTGAGTAAGTGTGACCTTAGTTCCTTTATTCAAACTCCAGAGTGTTGGTACAGCATGGGAGGCCTGCTTATATACAGTGCTCCCAAGGGATGCTGGGATTCCTTGGGACTCCAACAGGTACGCCCTCTGGTGACGGTATAATACTGGTTACATGGGGTTGCATACATAACAGACCTGACCTTCAGTCCCCTGCTGATCTTAGCACCAGAAAGAAAGAATGAAAGACTTACATTTATATTGCGCCTTTCACAACCACCGGACATCTCAAAGTGCTTTACAGCCAATAAAGTACTTGGAGTGTAGTCACTGTTGTAATGTAGGAAACACGGCAGCAAGCTCCCACAAACAACAATGTGATAATGAACAGATAATCTGTTTTTTTGTTATGTTGATTGAGGGATAAATATCGGCCAGGACACCGGGGATAACTCCCCTGCTCTTCTTCGAAATAGTGCCACAGGATCTTTTACGTCTACTTGAGAGAGCAGACGGGGCTTCGGTTTAACGTCTCATCCAAAAGATGGCACCTCCGACAATGCAGTGCTCCCTCAGCCTAGATTTTGTGCTCAAGTTCCTGGATTGGGACTTGAACCCACAACTTTCTGATTCAGAGGCGAGTGTGCTATCCTCTAAGACACAGCTGACACTAAAGAGCATGATACACCACAAATTCTCTGCATTACTGATGATAATTAGCAGGCAGCATTAAAATACCAGTGCTGCTTGCATACTCTCTGCAGACAGTCATTAGCTATGGCCGGCACCGTTACCGGCAAGTTTCTGGCGTACTGCAACTTCTTGGCCCAAATGTTTCAAACTGCTTCGGTTAAAATAATTAGTTTAGCAACCCTGTCATTTTCCTTCACTACTGCTAATGTTGTACCTTTATTCAAAAAGGGAGAAAGGGATAGACCGAGTAATTACAGGCCAGTCAGCCTAATCTTGGTGGTGGAAAAATTATTTGAAAAAATCCTGAGGGACAGCATAAATCTTCTTTTAGAATGATATGGATTAATCAAGGACAGTCAGCATGGATCTGTCAAGGGAAGATTGTGTCTGAATATCTTTATTGAATTTTTTGAGGAGGTAACAAAGAGAGTCAATGAGGGCAGTGCTTATGATAGTAGTGTATATGGATTTTAGCAAAGCTTTTGGTAAGGCCCCAAATGGAAGACTAGTCACAAAAGTGATAACCCAGGGGATCCAGGACAAAGTGGCAAGTGGGATCCTATTTCATATGTTCTAAAATTGGCTCGGTGGCAGGAAGCAAAGGGTAATGGTTGATGGGTGTTTTTGTGACTGGAAGGCTGTATCCAGTGGGGTTCCGCACAGGGCTCAATTGTTAGGTCCCTTGCTTTTTGTGATATATAATCAATGACTTGGACTTAAATGTTGGGGGTATGAACAGTGGCAAATGGAATTCAATCCGGATAAGTGTGATGTAATGCATTTGCGGAGAACTAACAAGGCAAGGGAATACACATTAAATGGTACGAGACTGAAAAGTGCAGAGGAACAAAGCGACCTTGGAGTGCAGGTCCACAGATCCCTGAAGGTAGCAGGCCAGGTAGATAAGGTGGTTAGGAAGGCATATGGAATACAGGAGCAAGGTGGTTATGCTTGAACTGTATAAAACACTGGTTAGGCCGCAGCTGGAGCACTGTGTGCAGTTCTGGTCACCACATTACAGGAAAGATGTGATTGCACTGGAAAGGGTGCAGAGGAGATTTACAATAATGTTGCTTGGACTGGAGAATTTTGGCTATGAGGAAAGATTGGTGATGCTGGGTCTATTTTCTTTGGGACAGAGGAGGCTAAGGGGAGACCTGCTTGAGGTGTATAAAATTATGAAGGGCCTGGATAGAGTAGACAGGAAGGACCTGTTCCCTTGGCAAAGGGGTCAACAACCAGGGGGCATAGATTTAAAATAATTGGGCAAGGTTTAGTGAAGATATGAGGGGCAATGTCTTCACCCAGAGGGAGGTGGGGATCTGGAACTCACTGTCTGAAAGGGCGGTGGAGGCAGAAACTCTCACCACATTTAAAAGAAACTTGGATGTGCACTTAAAGTGCCATAACCTACAGCGCTACGGACCAAGAGCTGGAAAGTAGGATTAGGCTGGATAGCTCTTGGTCGGCCAGCGCGGACACAATGGGCCGAAATGACCTCCTCATTTCTATGATTCTATGAATACTGTTTCTTGATTCGCTGGCATGACGGTGAGGGCTCGAAATTCATCGACATAACGCCTGCTTACCGCCCAAGATTAACCATTGACATACCGGCGAGCGGTATGTACACCGTCCGCCATGCAGAATCGCCCGCATCCCGCCCAAAAAGTGCAAGTTTCATGACATATTGCCAGCATACCACCAGAGCTACGTACCATCCTGGAAAAGGTGGTTTTACTCGATCTTAAGTGGGCAGGAATGGGTGATAGCACTTGGTGCCGCCATTTTGAAATCGGGAACAGTCAGCAAAAGCAGCACCTCAGTATTTCTGAGGTAAACAGTGACCTTACAGTGGGAAAGGTTTTTTATTGATACTGAGTACATTATTAAGATAGAAGGCATTTGAGTTACTATTTTTTTCATTGAAAAATCATTTGAGTTTATCTCTGGGATATTTGAGGAGATTCTGGAGATTTAAAAAGAATGGGGCCTGTACTATCTCAGCCTGTATTGCTGACTACCTGTCTAATGCAGGATCCAGATGTGAGGAGGTTTATTGAGCAGAGTTATCAGGGTAATGGAGCAGGTCACAGACTGATGAGGAGGAGGAGGAGGAGGAGGCGGAGAAGCGTTCATACTTGGACCTAAACGATCGACAGTGCGTTTGAAGGTTGCGCTTCCAAAAAGAGGTGATCAATGAGATTTGTCAGCTCATTAAGGCAGACCTGCAGCCCAGTACCACCAACATTACTGCACTCTCTGTCGAGATGAAGGTGACTGCGGCACTTTCTTTTTATGCATGCAGCTCTTTTCAGGCATCAGCTGGGGACATATGCTCTATTTCTCATTCGCTACTCAATGGTGCATTTGACAGGTAACCAAAGCATTGTATGCACGCCGGATGGAATTTATAAACTTCTCAATGACCAGAAAGACACAGAGTGACAGGGCTTTGGGATTTGCACGCATTGCTGGCTTCCCCAAGGTGCAGGGTGCTGTTGACTGTACCCATATTGTCCTGTGAGCAGCATTACAGGAGGCGGCGGTGTACCGAAACCAGAAGGGATTCCACTCCCTCAACGTGCAGCTCGTATACGACCATACATAGTGCATAATGGCAGTGAATGGCACCTTTCCAGGGAGCATCCATGATGCGCACATCTTGCGTGAGAGCACTGTGTCTGACCTGTTGAAGTCTGAGCCACAAGGTAATGCTAGATGCTGGGGGACAAAGGGTACGGCTTCACTGTTATGTATGTAACCCTTGGCAACCTGTATCATACCACCACCAGAGAGCCTACCTGTTAGAGTCCCAAGGGATCCCAGCATCCCTTGGGAGCACTGTATATAAGCAGGCCTCCCATGCTATACCAACACTCTGGAGTTTCATTAAAGGAGCTAAGGTAACACTTACTCATTGCATATAGTACTCTGTTGTATCACTTTATTATGAGCGTAACACTCGCCACCTGGCTCTTGACCCCCCCTGCAGAACCCTCAGACAGAAGCCAAACAACGATACAATAAGAGCCTTATAGCCACACGTAATATTATCGAAAAAACAATTGGAGTGCTGAAGCAGTGCTTTTGATGCTTGGACCACTCGGGAGGCAGGCTGCAATACCACCCAGAGCAGGTTGCTTTATTCACAGTGGTGTGCTGCATGTTGCATAATTTAGCAATCATGCATGGACAGGAATTGCCACAGGGGACTGCGGGACTACCTTAGGAGAAAGTGCAGGAGACGGAGGAGGAAGAAGAGGAAAATGAGAGGGAGGAGGATGAGGAGGAGCTTCCAGATGAACCCATGGCACCAGCACACCCCCACACCGTCCCCCACCCCCAAACACCACAGTGGAAGGCTCGCGGAGCATATGCCATTGGAAAATTGTTACGGCAGCAGCTCATAAACACTTTGCTTGAATGTGGAGAGCATGTTTTGGGACCCTGATGACTGTTATCCCAAAAGTTTGACACTGCACAAGAGTGCTTCAATTCAATTGAAACATTTATGTAAAAATGTTAAAAATATACAATTATAAGACGTTGTAAAACTTATAACTCTAATCTTGAACAACTGTAACAACTTTAACTACTTGAAATAATATTTTAAATTAATAATGAACACTTGACTACAACAAAGCACCCTTTACTGTCCTCGACCGTGTCCTCCCCAACCCTTCGGACTCACCCCTTTTTCGTACTCCGGCCCTTCCCTTTTCCACTGCCCCTGAGCCCAGACATCCCCGTGGTGGTACCAAGCCGGCTTGCTTAAAGTGCACCCCGAGTGCTGTTGCTGTCGTTGGGGGTCAGACATTGCAGGTGCAATGAATGGGGCCTCAGGAGAAGCTCGTGATGTGGAAGGCACGGCTTCAGGGCTGGAAGCTGTTGGCAGCTCCCCACCCTCAGGTGCTGTCGATCCGACTATTATGGCGCGGGGGGATTCTGCACCATATCCCGATCCCGTCGATTGCCACATGGCATCCCTGGAGTCGGCGGTTCGCTCCATCGCAGTGATCAGACGCGACATATCCTCCGATTGTCATTCTGATAGCGAAGCGATGTTTCTGGGTTTGGTAGCCATGGCCTTGAGCAGCTCTCGACCTATGTCGACGCTGGCCTGTGACAGACGCACCATGTCCTGGTAAGTGCCTATCTGTCGTGCAGCAACGGACCTTTTCTGCACCAACCTCCGTCGCTGCAGCAAAGGCACTGCAATGCTGAGGGTGCATTGCCGTGCACCGATTGGTTCCGCAGAATCAGAAGAGGCATGGGGGAATCCCATGAATATAGAATCGGTGGAGGATGTTCCAGCTGGCCCACATGAAACTGGTGTATCCTCCTCCGTCTCCATCCCCACCTCCACTGGCTCCAGGATCAGCTGCTCTTCCTCTGCCTCGTTCTCTTCTTCATCTCTGGCAGGGGTGAACTCGGGAGAGGGCTGGGTGACACCAGAGGCAGGGGGTCTGTCGTCTGGTCTCTCTGCGGAGGTCTGGTCTGAATCCTCGCGAGTCTGGAAGTACAAAACAACATTTAAAAGTGCTTGGCACCAGTGGAGAGGTCAGGGTTACATGAGTACATGAGTACTGTGATGTCGCTCAGTCTTACTTAAATGTCCACCACTGTTGCATTACTGCATTACATATTGCAGACAGACAATACATATATACATAAACATATGCATTGCGTTACATCACATGAGCCCAACATTACGGTGCAATAAACTTGCATTACATTACATAATGCCAAAATTACAGTTACAGTTACATTACATGACATTACAGCACCGCAACACAGACCGGGGATTGTGTTGAACTTACCATCCTGTGTGAGTGGGTCAGCTCCAACGCCGGTAGTGGCACGGTTGCTACCCCCGACCAGGGACAGGGCACGGATATCAATCTCCGTCGATGGTTCTTGAATTGGGGGCCCTCCACCCATACGCCACTGATCCGCTGTGTTGCAGATGTCTTTTTCTGCAGAAAGTGAAGTAAATGAAAGTAAAAATCTTTAATCCATTTAACATCGCAGACACATAGGTTCACACACACACTAAAACACTGAGTTGATCCTCTTGTCATTGCCTGAAAGCACAAATACATCAGCGTAACCTTGGGATAAATATCATCCATGTGACACTGAACCTACATTTACATGGTACATGGTACACGGGGGGTGCATAAATAAAATCATTACTTACTCTTGCTACCCTCACCAGGTCGTTCCACCTCTTACGACACCTTTCCCCAATGCGTACCATGGTACTTTTGGAAGACACAGCCTCCCCAATCTCATCCCATATTCTGTTGTACTCCTTTGGGGGGGTTTCCACGACCACCCAGCGTTAAGTCGGAGTATCTCTCCGTGATGTTCCCCAGCAGGGCAGATAGCGGCATCTCGTCAAAGGCTGGAGCTCTCAACCTCTCGTCCTTCTCGATGTTGCTGCGCTTAGACTTCTTTTTCAGCATTTATATTTATATTTATTATATGATTTTTGATTTTTAAAATATGTATTATTACTGTTGATATTGTATATTTATTAATATTTTTTGACTCTGGAATCTCTGATTAAACCAACTGACTCTCGAATACTTTGCTGCTCCTTCTCACTCTCTCTCTCCCTCGACTTCAACTCTCTGCGCATGCACAGCTGACCCCTGACCCCCGAAATCACGGAGAAAAAGCATCTGTGGAAAAAATTGAATGAATCTGGGGCCATGAGTCTGTTCAGTATATCACTTCATCATCTGTTGCTCGGTTGTAAGTGGACGGGAATGTGCAGCTACACTCTGTTCAGATCACTTGGATGTAAAATAACATGCCTGACAGAGTGGTACAAATTGAATTTTTACTTGACTGTGTTAACAATAGAAATGCAATGTTAGTGATTCTAAGACGTGTATCTCCTGTAAGATTAGTTTCCTCTGTGGCAGGTTTACCACTATGAAGTGTGTTGGCATTTCACTTCTGCTAGCTGATGTGACAGCACTGTGTCCCACTATTGCATTTTCTTGCGTTAGGCTAGTTTTAATATTGATCATGGGCTCACAGTGCTATTTAAATCCTCAATTGGGATATTGCTGCTAGTGAGAGCATTTAAGTTCTTGCAGCAGCTTAAGAGAGAAAGTTCAGCAATGCCTTGATTTAAAAATTCTCATCCATGTTTCCAAATTCCTCCATGACCTCATCCCTCCCTATCTCTGTAACCTCCTCCAGCCCTACAATCCTCTGATAACTCTGCTTTAGTCCAATTATGGCCTCCTGTGCATCTCCGAATTCCTTCGTCCACCATTGGGGCTATGTCTTCAGCTGTCCAGGCCCTAAGCTCTGGAATTCTTTCTTCAAACCTTTCCTTTCCTCCTTTAAGACACTCCTGAAACCTATCTGTGACCAAGTTTTTTGGTCATCTGTCCTAATATCTCTGTATGTGGTTTGGTGCCAGGTTTTGTTTGATAGCGCTCCTGTGAAATGCCTTGGGACATTGTATTAAGTTAAATGTGCTATATAAGTGCATGTTGTTCTCTTGTGCGACCTCTTCCTAAAGGGGGGCTTCAGCTCTCTGCTCACTCTGGTAACCTTGTTCACTTTCCTCTCCTCCCCAGGGCATCAATGAGGAGGTGCATACATGCATAAAATTACTTCCTAAAGTGTCTTCACACCATCTGGTCTGAAAATAAAGCCCAATAAATGTTTCTAGAGCAATGACTTTGGATTATGATAACTTGATCTGACAAACCTGACAAACCTGTCGTCAGCTTAGTGAGATCTGCAAAATAACAGAGTGGCAATAATGGATGACTTTTAACTATCCTATGTAGACTGGGATCAGACAGAAGTTTGTAGGGAGAAGTTCTTAAAACATGTCCAGAACTACTTTCTGAAATAGTACACTATATCTGCAAATTAGAAAGATACAGTGCTAGATCTAATTTTGGATAATGGAGCAAGAAAAGTAAGCCATCTCAAAGTGGAGAACACTTAGGAAATAGGGACCATAACCTAATTAGCTTTGCACTGTGTTGTGTATGGAGAAAGAGTCAGACTGAACACTGTGAGCTCAAAGTACAGTGTGACCTTAATCTTTTATTGCAGGTCCCCAGACTGCCTCTCCAACCTGTGAAGCCTCCTTAAATACTTGTGCCCCCAAGGGATTATGGGATCCCTTGGGACTCCAGGGGATGAGCTCTCTGGTGGCTGTACAGATATATAACAACACTCCCCTGCAAAGTCAAGAGTGTAACTATTTACAATGTGAGTCGATCTGCGGCCCTTCTTGCCCTGGTTGATCGTCTCAGTATGAAAGCCGGTGTTGTTGAATCATTTGTTGGGCCCTCGCTGGGCTGCTGTGCAGCTGGCCTTGCTGGGCAGCCTGGTGTGTTGGGCCCTGCAGGGCTGCTTTGGATGCTGGGTTCTGCTTCATGGTCAACCGTCATGCCGGTTGCCACTGGTGTGTATGTTGGGGGATCAAAAAAGGTAGGGTCCAAGGTGGGTTGCTCAGGATAGTCCGTGAATCTGAGTTTGATTTGGTCCAAGTGTTTCTGGTGAATGAGTCCATTTGAAAGTTTGACCCGAAACACCCTGCTCCCTTCTTTGGCCACGACAGTGCCGGGAAGCCACTTGGGACCTTGTCCATAATTTAATACAAATACAGGATCATTGATTTCAATCTTGTGTGACACATTTACGCTATCATGGTATGCACTTTGTTGAAGCCGCCTGCTCGCTACCTGTTCGTGTAGATCAGGGTGAACTAACGAGAGCCTTGTCTTAAGTGCTCTTTTCATGAGCAGTTCAGCAGGTGGGATCCCAGTGAGTGAGTGGGTCTCGTGCGGTAGCCAAGCAGGACTTTGGGATAGGCGAGTCTGCAGTAAGCCTTCAGTTACCCTCTTCAAGCCTTGCTTGATGGTTTGCACTGCTCTCTCTGCCTGACCATTGAACGCTAGTTTAAACGGGGCAGATGTGACATGTTGGATCCCATTACGGGTCATGAATTCTTTGAACTCAGCACTGGTAAAACATGGCCCGTTGTCGCTCACCAGGACATCGGGTAAGCCGTATGTGGCAAACATGGCCCGCAGGGTTTCGGTAGTGGATGTGCGAGCCGACATTATCTCACATTCAATCCATTTGGAGTGCGCGTTTACAACCACAAGGAACATTTTACCCAAGAACGGGCCTGCATTGTGTACCATAGACCACGGTTTGGAGGGCCAAGACCATAAACTCAGCGGCGCCTCCCTTTACGGTAGAACTGCCGATTACAGGAATCAGTTCTTTCGTGTAAGTTCTTAGTTTCATGCGAACTGGAGTTAAGACTGGCCTTGTTGCACCTTTCGAAAGTCTTTTTGCCAACTCCATTGACACCAGGAGTCCATTTAATTCAACATTCAGCATTATCGGGGGACAATTCATGGTGAATGTGTGCACCCCATGTACCTTTGCTTCCTCTATCTGAGGCTCTGGTTCGTCGTGATCCTCCGTGGATCTGTCCTCCTCTGCAACCTGGTGGTTTGCAGGTTTAACAGGCTTAGCAGCTCGCCTGCACCCTCGTTGGAGGTGTCCCATTGTTCCACAGCCCTTGCAAACACATTCTTTGAATCGGCATGAATGGAAACGATGATCACACCCGCAGCGCCAACAAGGTGTTAATGGCCTTGCATTCATCACCCTTGATGGTGGACTCTGAGACATCTGCGGACGTGCAGCTGCAGGTATGTGTGACCTGCCCTGTACGTTATGATTCGAAAACAACATCACTTTGTTCACAGTACTTGTAGCTGCAATTGTGTGCTGAGAGATTTGCTTCGTATTGTCACTGGTGGCAATGAACGCCTGGGCAATCGCTATGGCCTTACTCAAGGTTGGGGTCTCTACAGTCAAAAATTTGCGAAGTATGGTTTCGTGGCCAATACCAAGGACGAAAAAGTCTCTGAACATGTGCTCCAGATGTCCTTGAAATTCGCAATGTCCTGCAAGGCGTTTTAGTTCGGCGACATAACTCGCCACTTCCTGGCCTTCAGACCTTTTGTAGGTGTAGAACCTGTACCTCGCCATCAGAACACTTTCCTTCGGGTTCAAATGCTGTCGGACCAGTGTGCACAAATCGTCGTACGATTTCTCCGTGGGTTTCGCTGAAGTGAGCAGATTCTTCATGAGGCTATACATTGGTGACCCACAGACGGTGAGGAGGATTGCCCTTCGTTTGGCAGCGCTCTCCTCATCTAGCTCGTTGGCCACGAAGTATTGGTCGAGTTGCTCCACAAAAGTTTCCCAATCTTCTCTCTCCGAAAATTTCTCCAGGATGCCCACTGTTCTCTGCATCTTTGGGTTCGCTATCTGTGTCTCGTCGCCAGCTGTTGTGTATGGAGAAAGAGTCAGACTGAACACTGTGAGCTCAAAGTAAAGTGTGACCTTAGTCTTTTATTGCAGGTCTCCAGAGTGTCTCTCCAACCTGTGAAGCCTCCTTAAATACCTGTGCTCCCAAGGGATTATGTGATCCCTTGGGACTCCAGGGGATGAGCCCTCTGTTGGCTGTACAGAGTAAATACAAGTCCACATATATAACACACTGAAACTAGCTAAAGAAAAAAAGTGTTAATGATAATGATCATAGATATCATAGAAATTTTCAGCATGGAAGGAGGCAATTCCAGCCCATCGTGTCCGGGCAACTAACACGCTATCCAGCCTAATCCCACTTTACAGCTCTTGGTTTGGTAGCCTTGTAGGTTATGGCACTTCAAGCGATATGCAAGTACTTTTTAAAAGTGATGAGAGTTTCTGCCGATACCACCTTTTCCGGCAGTGAGTTCCATACCCCTACCACCCTCTGGGTGAAAAAAAAACCCTTAAATCTCCTCTAAGCCTTTTACCAATTATTTTAAATCTATGCCCCTTGGTTGTTGACCCCTCTGCTAAGGAAAATAGGTCCTTCCTATCCACTCTCTCTGGACCCCTCATAATTTTATACACCTCAATTAGGTCTCCCCTCAGCCTCCTCTGTTCCAAAGAAAACAAACCCAGCCTATCCAATCTTTTATCATACCTAAAATTCTCCAGTCCCGGCAACATCCTAGTAAATCTCCTCAGTACCCTCTCCAGTGCAATCACGTCATTCTTGTAATGTGGTGACCAGAACTGCACGCAGTATTCTAGCTGTGGCCGAACTAGTGTTTTATACAGTTCAAGCATAACTTCCCTGCTCTTGTATTCTATTCTTCAGCTAATAAAGGAAGGTACTCCGTATGTCTTCTTAATCATCTTATCTACCTGGCCAGCTACCTTCAGGGATCTGTGGACATGCACTCCAAGGTCCCTTTGTTCCTCTACATTTCTCAGTGTCTCACCATTTAATGTTTATTCCCTTGCCTTGTTAGCTCTCCCCAAATGCATTACCTCACATTTATCCAGATTGTATTTCATCTGCCACTCTTCTGTCTACCTGATCAGTTCATTGATAACTTCCTGCAGTCTACAGCTTTCTTCTTCATTACCAACCACATAGCCAATTTTTGTATCATCTACAAACTTCTTAATCATACCCCCTACATTCAAGTCGAAATCATTGATATATACCATAAAAAAAAAGGGGCCTAGTACTAAGCCCTGTGGAACCCCACTGGAAACAACCTTTCATTCACAGAAACACCCATCAACCATTACCCTTTGCTTCCTGCTTCTGAGCAAATTTTGGATCCAACTTGCCACTTTGTCTTGCATCTCATGAGCTTTTACTTTCGTTACCAGTCTGCCATGTGGGACCTTATCAAAAGCCTGCTAAAATTCATATACATTGCAACAAACGCACTACCCTCATCGACTCTCTTTGTTACCTCCTCAAAAAATTCAATCAAGTTAGTCAGACATGACCTTCCCTTAACAAATCCGTGCTGGTTGTCCTTGATTAATCTGTGTCTTTCTAAATGAAGATATATCCTGGCCCTCAGAATTTTCTCCAATCATTTTCCCGCCACCAAGGTCAGGCTGACTGGCCTGTAATTACTCGGGTCTATCCCTTTCTCCGTTTTTAAATAAAGGCACAGGTTAGCAGTCCTCTGGCACCACATCTATAGCCAGCAGGGGATTGGAAAATGATGGTCAGACCCTCTGCTATTTCCTTTTTTGCTTCGCTTAACAGCCTGGGATACATTTCATCCGGGCCTAGGGATGTATCCACTTTAAAAGCTGCTAAACCCCTTAATACCTCCTCTCTCGCTATGTTGGACTGGAAATTAGCTAATTTAATGAAAGAGAACCTAGCCCAGATTAATTGACTGGACAAATAGCAGATCAAATACTGGACTAGTAGGGGAAGATATTTAAATATGACTTGCTAAAGGTACAGGTTAAATACATTCTAACTCGATTTAAAGTGTCAAAGGCTAGGGTTAGAGCTTGCTGTTGAGACATAGGATAAGCATGGGGGGAGAATACAGAAGAAAATTATGATATAAGGTACGGAAAGCAGCAAAAGTAAGATTAGAAGGCTAATAAGAAATACAAGACAGTCAACATAAAGGGAACTAGAAAGAGCTTTTATAATCACATGAGAAATAAAACAGCCAAAGAAGGGGTGGAATATCTTTGAGATAAAGGAGCCTTCTAATGCTCGAGAATGAGGGAATGTCTGAGATGTTTAATAGGTAGTTTACTGTAGTTTTTACAGAGGAAAGTAAAAGTAAGACTAGGAATACCAGAGAGGAGCACCGTTGAAGATCAATATTTTTAAAAGTTAATGGAACTAAAAGTAGAGAAGTCACCAGGCCCAGTCAGTATACTTTCCTGAATGCTGCAGGAAGTCAGGAACAAGATAGCAGAGGCACAAACCATAATTTTGTAAACCTTTTTGGAAATTGGAATTGTGCCAAAGGATTGGAGGTGGTAAATGTGGTATTAAAGGGATCCAACTACATGGATAAAGAGTAGAGGCAAATGGATGTTTTTTGAAATGTTAGGATTTGGTAGACATGTGCCCTCGTGCTCGGACCTTTTTTGTTTTCCATTTATAAGAACATAAGAAATAGGAGCGGGAGTAGGCCATACGGCTGATCCGATCATGGACTCAGCTCCCCATAACCCCTTATTCCCTTATCATTCAAGAAACTGTCAATTTCTGCCTTAAATTTATTCAGTGCCCCATCTTCCACAGCTCTCTGAGGCAGCGAATTCCACAGATCCACAACCCTCTGAGAGAAAAAATTTCTCCTCATCTCAGTTTTAAATGGGCGGCCCCTTATTCTAAGATTATGCCCTCTAGTTCTAGTCTCCCCTATCAGTGGAAATATCCTCTCTGCATCCACCCCGTCAAACCCTCTCATAATCTTATACGTTTCGATAAGATCACCTCTCATTCTTCTGAATTCCAATGAGTAGAGGCTCAACTTACCCAACCTTTCCTCATAAGTCAACCCCCTCATCTCCGGAATCAACCTTGTGAACCTTCGCTGAACTGCCTTCAAAGCAAGTATATCCTTTCGTAAATATGGAAACCAAAACTGCACACAGTATTCCAGGTGTGGCCTCACCAATACCATGTACAACTGTAGCAAGACTTCCCTGCTTTTATACTCCATCCCCTTTGCAATAAAGGCCAAGATTCCATTGGCCTTCCTGATCACTTGCTGTATCTGCTTACGGACTGTTATGTATTTAACCCCTTGGACCCTGTATTACACTACCACCAGCGGGCCTACCTGTTAGAGTCCTAAGGGATCCCAGTATCCCTTGGGAGCATGGTATATAAGCAGGCCACCCACGAGGTACCTGCATTCTGGAGTCTTATTAAAGGAACTAAGGTCACACTTGCTCATTGTACAGTAGTCAGTTTCATCCTTTATTATGAGTGTACCAATTGGCGATGAGGTAACGAACAACCACGCGAAAATGCAAAGAACAGTTGGTATCCTGGAGAAATTCTCAGAAGGAAATGATTGGGAGGCCTTTGTGGAGAGACTCGACCAATACTTCGTGGCCAATGAGCTGGAAGGGGATGAGAACGCTACCAAACGAAGGGCGATCCTCCTAACTGTCTGTGGGGCAACAACCTATGGCCTCATGAAGAATCTCCTAGCTCTGGCAAAACCAACAGAGAAATCTTATGAAGAATTGTGTACGCTGGTCCGGGAGCACCTAAATCCTAAGGAAAGCGTTTTGATGGCGAGATATCGGTTCTTCACGTGTCAACGATCGGAGGGCCAGGAAGTAGTGAGCTATGTCGCCGAACTAAGGCGCCTCGCAGGATATTGTGAGTTTGAGGAATTCCTAGAACAAATGCTTCGAGACTTTTTTTATACTGGGCATTAGCCAAGAGACAATCCTTTGCAGACAGTTGACTGTAGAAGCTCCGAATCTAAGTAAAGCCACAATGATAGCCCAGGCATTCATGTCCACCAGTGACAACACCAAACAGAATTCGCAGAGTAAAGAAGTTTCGGCCAGTACTGTGCATAAAGTAACATCGGTTTCGAGCAGGAATATACATGGCAGAATGTACACGCCGGCTGCTGCTGCCCGACCTCAGATAACCCAGAGTCTGCCATCAATCGTTAATGCGAGGCAGTTAACACCTTGTTGACATTGTGGAGGTGATCATCGGCCCCATCAATGCCGCTTCAAGAACTATGTGTGCAATGGTTGCAGAATAATGGGACATCTCCAGCGAATGTGCAGGTGAGTTGCAAACCCTGCAAACCACCACGTTGCAGAGGAAGATCGATCCACTGTGGATCAGGCTGAATTGGAGACTTGTACTGAGGAGGCAGAAGTGTACGGGGTACACACATTCACTACGAAATGTCCACCAATAATGTTGAAACTTGAACTGAACGGTATCCAGTATCTATGGAACTAGACATGGGTGCGAGTCAGTCCATAATGCGTAAAAAGGCCTTCAACAGGCTGTGGAACAAGGCACACAGGCCCAAGCTCAGCCCCATTCACACCAAACTAAGGCATCCGAGCGCTTTCGTCCGTTGACGATGCCTGATGTGCCCAGGTTCTGAGCAAGTTCCCATCGTTGTTCGAGCCAGGCATTGATAGCTTCTCGGGGGCGAAAGTGCAGATCCATTTGGTTCCCGGTATGCAACCCATCCACCACAAGGTACGGGCGGTACTGTACATGATGCATGAGAAAGTGGAAATTGAGCTGGACAGGCTGCAGCAAGAAGGCATCATCGCGGGGTGGAATTCATCGAGTGGGCTAGTCCGATTGTCCTGGTACTCATAGAGGATGGCTCAGTTAGAATTTATGGGGACTATAAAGTACCGATTAACCGTTTTTCGCTACAGGACCAATACCCGCTACCCAAGGCAGACGACCTACTCGCGACCCTCGCTGGAGGGAAGACGTTCACCAAGCTGGACCTGACCTCGGTCTACATGACGCAGGAGATGGAGGAGTCTTCGAAAGGCCTCACCTGCATCAACACGCACAGAGGTCTGTTTATCTATAACCGGTGCTCGTTCGGGATTCGGTCGGCTGCGGCTGTCTTCCAACGGAACATGGAGAGCCTGCTAAAGTCGGTTCCTCATACCGTGGTTTTCCAGGATGACATACTGGTTACAGGTCGGGACACCATTCAGCACTTGAAGAATCTGGAAGAGGTTCTTAGTCGGTTGGATCGCGTGGGGCTCAGGTTGAAACGCTCGAAGTGTGTTTTCCTGGTGCAGGAGGTCGAGTTCTTGGGAAGAAGAATCGCGGCAGACGGCATCAGACCCACCGACGCCAAGACGGAGGCCATCAAAAACGCGCCGAGACTACAGAATGTGACGGAGCTGCGGTCATTCCTGGGACTCCTTAACTATTTCGATAATTTTCTACCTGGGTTAAGCACCCTGCTAGAACCCCTACATACGCTACTGCACAAGGGAGACGACTGGGTATGGGGGAATTCAAAGGAGGCTGTCCTTAAGAAAGCCAGAAATCTATTGTGTTCAAACAAACTGCTTGTCTTGTATAACCCTTGTAAAAGATTAGTGTTAGCTTGCGATGCGTCGTCATACGGGATCGGGTGTGTGTTACAACAGACTAACGAATCGAGGATTTTTCAACCGGTCGCTTGTGCGTCCAGAAGTTTGTCCAAGGCCGAAAGGGCCTACTGCATGATTGAAGAAGAGGCTCTGGCGTCCGTTTACGGGGATAAAAAAAAAGCACCAGTACTTATTTGGCCTCAAGTTTGAGCTTGAAACTGATCACAAGTCGCTCATATCACTGTTCTCTGAGAGCAAAGGGATTAATAACCATGCCTCTGCCTGCATCCAAAGATAGGCGCTCACACTGTTGGCATACAATGATGTAATCTGCCACAGACCGGGCACAGAGAACTGCACAGATGCTCTGTCGGCTGCCATTGCCCACTACCGGAGTGCAAATGGCACAGCCAGCGGACCTGCACATGGTCATGGAGGCATTCGAGAATGAAAAAACCCCGTTACGGCCCGCCAGATCAGGACCTGGACCAACCAAGATCCTTTACTAACGGTAAAAAAAACTGTGTCCTCCATGGGAGCTGGTCCAGTGTTCCAGCGGAGATGCAGGAGGGGATTAAGCCGTTCCACAGGTGCAAAGACGAAATGTCCCTGCAGGCGGACTGTCTGTTGTGGGGCAATCGCGTGGTCTTTCCCAAGAAAGGCAGAGATACGTTCATTTGTGAACTGCACAGCACCCACTTAGGCATTATAATGATGAAAGCCACAGCCAGATCCCATGTGTGGTGGTTTGGCATCGACACAGATTTAGAGTCATGTGTGCACAGTGCAACACTTGCTCTCAGTTGAGCAATGCACCCAGAGAGGCACCGCTAAGCTTGTGGTCGTGGCCCTCCAAACCGTGGTCGAGGATCCACATGGACTATGCGGGCCCATTTCTAGGTAGAATTTTTTTGGTTGTCGTGGACGCTTACTCAAAATGGATTGAATGTGCGATAATGTCTGTAAGCACGTCCATGGCCACTATTGAAAGCCTACGATCCATGTTTGCCATGCACGGCTTGCCTGATGTCCTAGTCAGCGACAATAGGCTATGCTTCACCAGTGCTGAATTCAAGGAATTCATGACCCGCAATAGGATCAAACATGTCGCATCTGCCCCTTTCAAGCCCACATCCAATGGCCAGGCAGAACGGGCAGTTCAGACCATCAAGCAAAGCTTGAAATGTGTGTCGGATGGCTCCCTGCAGACCCGGTTGTCCCAAGTGCTGCTCAGCTACTGCACCAGACCCCACTCACAGGTTCCCCTAGCCGAGCTGCTCATGAAAAAGGCACTAAAAACAAGGTTCTCTCTTGTCCACCCTGATCTCCATGATCACGTGGAGGGCAAACGGCATCAACAAAGTGTGTACCTTGACTGCGCAAATTTGTCACGTGATATTAAGATCAATGATCCTGTGTTTGTGCTCAATTATGGACATGGTCCCAAATGGCTCGCTGGTGCGGTCACAGCCAAAGAGGGGAGTAGGGTGTTTCAGGTCAAATTGGCCAATGGACAAACGCACAGAAAACATTTGGATCAAATCAAATTGCGGTTCACCAACAGCTACGAACAACCCGAAGGAGACACCACCAACTTTGACCCTCCAACACACACACAAGTGGCAACTGACATCATGGTTGACCACGAAGCCGAACTTAGCATCCCCAGTAGCCCGGCAAGGCCAGCTACCCAGCAGCCCAGTGAAGAACTAACCAACTCACTCACACCCGCATTTGTACCGAGGCGATCGACAAGGGAGCAAAAAGCCCCAGATCGCCTCACCTTGTAAATAAGTGTACTGTTGACTTCACCGGGGGAGGGATGTTATGTGTTTAACCCCTTGGAACCTGTATTACACTACCACCAGAGGGCTTACCTGTTGGAGTCCCAAGGGATCCCAGCATCCCTTGGGAGCGCGGTATATAAGCAGGCCACCCACGAGGTATCTGCACTCTGGAGTCTCATTAAAGGAGCTAAGGTCACACTTGCTCATTGTACAGTATTCATCCTTTATTATGAGTGTACCACTAACCTTTTGTGTTTCATGCACAATACCCCCAAATCCCGCTGTACTGCAGCACTTTGCAATCTTTTTCCTTTTAAATAATAACTTGCTCTTTGATTTTTTTCTGCCAAAGTGCATGACCTCACACTTTCCAACATTATACTCCATCTGCCAAATTTTTGCCTACTCACTTAGCTTGTCTATGTCCTTTTGCAGATTTTTTTGTGTACTCCTCACATATTGCTTTTCCTCCCATCTTTGTATCGTCAGCAAACTTGGCTACGTTACACTCGGTCCCTTCCTCCAAGTCGTTAATATAGATTGTAAATAATTGGGGTCCCAGCACTGATCCCTGCGGCACCCCACTAGTTACTGATTGCCAAACCGAGAATGAACCATTTATCCCGATTCTCTGTTAGTTAGCCAATCCTCTATCCATGCTAATATATTACCCCAACCTCATGAACTTTTATCTTGTGCAATAACCTTTTATGTGGCACCTTGTCAAATGCCTTCTTGAAGTCTAAATATACCACATATCCACCCTGTATGTTACATCCTCAAAGAATTCCAGCAAATTTGTCAAACATGACTTCCCCTTCATAAATCCATGCTGACTCTGCCTAACGAATTTTGCTTTTCCAAATGTCCTGCTACTGCTTCTTTAATAATGGACTCCAACATCTTCCCAACTACAGATGTTAGGCTAACTGGCCTATAGTTTCCTTCTTTTTGTCTGCCTCCTTTTTTAAATAGGGACATTACATTTGCAGTTTTCCAATCTGCTGGGACCTCCCCAGAATCCAGGGAATTTTGGTAAATTACAACCAATGCATCCATTATTCCTGCTGCTACGTCTCTTAAGACCCTAGGATGCAAGCCATCAGGTCCAGGGGATTTATCTGCCTTTAGTCCCATTATCTTACTGAGTACCACCTCCTTAGTGATTGTGATTGTGTTAAGTTCTCCCCCTGCTATAGCCCCTTGACTATCCACTGTTGGAATATTGTTATATCCTCTACTGTAAAGACTAATACAAAATATTTGTTCAGAGTTTCTGCCATTTTCATGTTCCCCATTGCTAATTCTCTGGTCTTGTCCATTTACTCTAGCCATTCTTTTTCTTATTATATATCTATAGAAACTCTTGCTATCTGTTTTTATATTTCGTGCTAATTTACTTTCATAGTCTGTCTTCCCTCTCTTAATCATTTTTTAGTCATTCTTTGTTGGCTTTTAAATGCTTCCCAATCTTCTGTCCTCCCACTAGTTTTGGCCACTTTGTATGCCTTTTTTTTAATTGGATACCGTCCTTTATTTCCTTAGTTAGCCACAGATGGCTATCTTTTCTCTTACGCCCTTTCCTCCTCACTGGAATATATTTTTCTTGAGAGTTGAGAGTTGTAAAATATCTCCTTAAATGTGCACCACTGTTTCAACCGTCCTACACTTTAATCTATTTTCCCAGGCCAATTTAGCCAACACAGCCCTCAGCATTTATCTACATTACTTTGAAATAGACACAAGAGGATGACATTGAAGTTTGCTGATGCCATCAAATTAGGGATGCGAGTTGCTGGGGAGAGGCAGGTGGGGGACGGGGAGGGAGTGATGGGTGGTCAGGCAAAAAATCCCAGTGGGTGAGCCAGAGTATTTTCTGGGTCCAAGATGAGGACTTCAGTTTCTCCTGGGCATGCACAAATAAAAATTAAACATTCAGTAGATCCTTTTTTTGTGCTGCCTCCTCTCTTTAAGGACCACTGCAAAGGCCATTCAATGCCTGGTAGAACTCATCATCATCATAGGCAGTCCCTCGAAATCGAGGAAGACTTGCTTCCACTCCAAAAGTGAGTTCTCATGTGACTGAACAGTCCAATTCGGGAATTACAGTCTCAGTCACAGGTGGGACAGACAGTCATTGGAGGAAAGGGTGGGTGGGGAATCTGGTTTACCGCACGCTACTTCCGCTGCCTGCGCTTGTTTTCTGCATGCTCTCGGGTGACAAGACTTGAGGTGCTCAGTGCCATCCCGGATGCTCTTCCTCCACTTAGGGCGGTCTTTGGCAAGGGACTCCCAGGTGTCGGTGGGGATGTTGCACTTTATCAAGGAGGCTTTGAGGGTGTCCTTGAAACGTTTCCTCTGCCCACCTGGGGCTCGCTTGCCTTGTAGGAGTTCCGAGTAGAGTGCTTGCTTTGGGAGTCTTGTGTCCGGCATGCGGACAATGTGGCCAGCCCAACGGGGCTGGTCAAGTGTGGTCAGTGCTGCGATGCTGAGGATGTTGGCCTGATCGAGAACATTGACGTTGGTGCATCTGTCCTCTCAGGGGATTTGCATGATCTTGCAGAGGCATCGTTGGTGGTATTTCTCCAGCATTTTGAGGTGTCTACTGTATATGGTCCGCACCTCTGAGCCATACAGGAGGGCAGGTATCACTACAGCCCTTTAGACCATAAGCTTGGTGCCAGATTTGAGGGTCTGATCTTCGAACACTCTCGTCCTCAGGCGGCCGAAGGACAGCTCGTGCATGGCACAAGCTCTGCCCATTTGTACCTGATTTGCAATTGGAGTCCTGCAACTGGGAATGCCAGTAGATAAGGCCATAAAAAAGGCAAATGAGATTCTGAATTTTATACATAGGGCCATTGGATATGAAAACACAGAATTACTTTGAATTTGTATAAGGCATTAGTTATGCCAAAGTTTAGGCAATTCTGGGCACTCTATTAGAGAGAGGATAATACAGCTGTGGAAAGATACAGCAAAGATTCACCAGAATAATATTTAGAATGAGATGTTACAGAAGAAATACTCAGAAATGGGGCTTTTTCATTGGAACAGAGAAGACTACAGATTATTCAAGGCAGGGGTGGATCAGTACTTTAGACAAGCTGATTATCATTTTCTGCTCTGTTTGTTGAGCTATAAATCATAAGATCCTGTTTGCCTTTTTCATTGCTGCTGCACATTGTACTGATGATGTTGGGAGGTTTTGCACTATTAGGCTGTATGCTGCAGACTGCTCACATATATTTTATATTCCAACTGTTTATTTTCCACAGCTTCACGACCATGCATTTCTCCCATTTTCTGGCCGAGTCCCCCAATCTTCCATATCGTCCTTCATTGGTCTGCTTATACTGTACTATTTACGACCTTTGCCAATTTGGTACCATTTACAAATTTTCAGACTTTTATTGCCATCCTCTTCTCTAAATTATTAACATATATTGGAAACAACAATGGACCCAAAATCTGCTAGTAACCTCTTTGCATATTGATGTTGCTCCCTAAGCAACTGCCTTTTGCATGCGCTGATTCAACCATTTAGTTGCCTGCATCAAAAGCTTTCCTCCTATTGTGATTTTTTTTTTACCATGTGATATTTTGTTAAAGGTTTTGCTGAAATCTAGGTACCTTAAATCCATTAAGTTCCTCCTGTCAGCTAGCTCTAAGATACATGAGGTACAACAATAAACAAATTCAAGGTTGGCTTTATAAGCAGATATGCTTATAGAAACTTGCTGAGCCAGTTTTCAATCCAGGTAAGTCAAGTGTCTGTGTTGAAATAAATTCAGCAATGTTTCAAATTTGTTAATTTTCTAACTGAATTTTGGCAATCTCTGTTTGATTCTGTCTTTTGTTTGACTGAGTTAAATGTATTAAAGCCACTACAGGTTCATTGGGTAGAGTGCTTAGCAGTCTAAAAGCCATAATAAAGATGAAGCGCCTCTTAAATAAACAGTGTTAAAGAGCATCATTACGCTAAGGGGCTATCTATAATGGTCCTCTTTTTCACAAGAGTATAATTTCTGCTTACTCATCTTCCCAAGTTGTGAGTATGACTGACTAAACACTCAAATTGATGGTAATAACACTACTTTTATTTCCAGACCCTCCAGAATATTCCTGTCAAGAATAACAAAGGAATACAAGAGAAGACATTGGAGTGTAACTGCTACAATGTGTTTACTCCAATCAGAGGGTCATCTAGTGTTCAGTTAATAATATGCAAGAACCATCCACATCACTTTCCCCCTTCAAAAGCACAAGGTGAAAATAATCATCCCCAAGAGTGAGACAGTTTAACAGCTTAAAAAAATTCAGTAAATAAATTTATTAACGATATCATAAAATAATCAGTTTAAAAAAAAACATAATACTCTCCTCGTAGTAACAGGGAAGATGGGTTATGACAACAATAGAATCAGAATAGAACCACTACACTTAGAATCAGCTACAAATCCAAACAATTTGTAGGTTTCCCTGACCTTTGATATCTTCAATTAGGATTGACAGTGGGTAAACTGGGACTAAAAAACGGGAGCAGTCCTGGGAGGTGATTGCTTCGTTACACATGGGAATGGGCAAAATATCTGGAGCTTTCTGAGGAGCTGTAACAGCTACCTCCTTAGGTATAATAGGCATTGGTGGTAAGTCAATCACAGTATTATCATTTGTGTAATGTCTGTAAGCTTGTAATGTTTGTAGCTCCACACTGTGGATGTGGACGTATTGTGTACTGCAAGTGCATAGTTAATCATTAAACAGAACTAGGCAGTTTCCGGAGACTTCTGAGAGAGCTGCCTCCATGTTAGGAACTGTGTGTGTTTGTGTTCTGTGAATATATCACAGTTGGCAACGCAAGATGGGATTTTTCGGATGATTTAAAGCTAATTTTTGTTGATGAAGGATTCAGCCAGCCGACAGAGAGACTTTGGAAGTTTCTGTCTTTGGAAAAAAAGCTACAAAAATCCGAGGTAAAATACAGCACATGGTGTGAACAGCTAGAGGTTAAAATGGCAGGTTTATTGGAACATTTGGGTGAATATAGACACGACTGGGAACGTTTTAAAGCGTATCTGGATCGGCGAGAAATGTATTTCACTGCAAATAACATAATTGAAGTTCCAGGCAATGCAGTCCAGAACCAGGCTGTGTTGGAATGTAAGAAAGCGATCTTCTTATCGGAGGCAGGTCCGGCATTATGCAAAACCCTTGTAAATCTGCTTGTGTCTGACGAGCCAAAGGACACAACACTTAAAGAGATTTTAACGAAGCTGGAGCAGCATTATAACCCCAAACCGTTAGAAATTGCTGAAAGCTATCGTTTCGGGATTCAGAATCAAAAGGCTGATGAAAGTATTAGTGATTACATCATAGCATTAAAAAAGCTATCGATGCACTGTAATTTTGGAAACTTTCAAAACCGAGCATTACGGGATCGTTTTGTTTGTGGGGTGAAAAATTATGCGATCAGAAGGAAGTTATTGACGACGGATGACTTGACTTTTGAGATTGCTTGTCAGACAGCGAGGTCGATGAGCATGGCCGAACAATATTCCCGAGAATTAAATAATGATTATGGTCATCAGTCAACCGAGGTAATCACCTGCAGGTTCAAAGTAAAAGACGGGCATGGCCGAAAGTCTCAGAACCTGGAAATTCTACCAGAGCGTTGAAGTCATGCTATAGGTGCCTGGGACAACACATTGCTCAAAGTTGTCCATACGTGAAGGTAGAGTGTTTCTTCTGCAGAAAGACTGGGCATCTGGCGAAGGCATGCCGACTGAAGGGTAAACCAGTTTTTAAAGCTATGAGTCCAGCGTTCAAAGCTATGAGTAGAAATCCCAAGAGACTACATAGCATAGAAGAACAACAAGAGGACGAGGAGATGTTAGAGTTACAGGTCATCAGGAGCACGAGGTTAACGGACAGCGATTCGGAAAGAATCAAAATCCACATAGATGTTGCGGGATTCAAGATAGCAATGGAAATTGACACGGGTGCATCCCTGAGTGTAGTACCGGAGTCACTGTACCGCGACAAATTGCGTGATTTCCAACTGGAGAAATCCAAGATAGAGCTGCGAGGCGACTCGAGAGAGAAAATTCTTTGGTAGGTCGTATCATTGTACTGGTGAAATATAAAGTTCAATTTCAGAACTTGCCTCTCATAGTAGTGAAAGGAGACAAGTCTGCCTTACTAGAAAGAAATTGGTTGAGCTCACTGAAGCTGGATTGGAGTAAGATTTTCTGTGTGGAAGTGAGATTTTCATCAACGGATGAGGTTATCAAGCAGTATCCGAAGGTGTTCTGCGAATCGGGCAGTCCGATCCAAGGCTTCAAGGCGGGGTACAGAAGGACGCTAGATCGGTTTACTACAAGCCACGTTCCGTACCATATGCACTCAAGGAGAAAGTTGAGTAAGAACTCAAAAGACTAGAGACTGAGAACATTATTGGTAAGATAGATCGATGTAATTGGGCTACACCCATTGTTGTTGTACTTAAGTCCGATGGTAAGGTAAGATTGTGTGGTGATAAAGATATAGAGTACATGTTGAGGCAGTGTATGACATGTCAATCGGTAAGCAAGCAACCACCACCAGTACCATTACAGCCATGGAAATGGCCTCCCAGGGTGTGGCAAATGCTACATATTGATTTTGCTGAGTTAGAAGGACAACAATTGTTCATTGTGATTGATAACCATTCGAAGTGGGTTGAGGTGTTTCCAATGTGGAAAAAAAACAAGTAAAACATTGGACATTTTGCGGAAATTATTTTCTGCATTTGGCCTCCCTGAAGAAATTGTTTTGGATAATGGACCACAATTTCGTTCAGAAGAATTTGCACAATTCATGAGCAAAAATGGTGTGAAACATACCAAGGTTCCACCATACCATCTTGCTTTGAATGGTGCAGCAGAGCACACTGTACAAATTATAAAATGTGCCCTCATAAAACAAATGTTAGATCCTAATCCAAGGAAACAACAGTTGTCATTGGATCACAAATTGGCTAATTTTTTGATTACATATCGAAATACTCCTCATACAACTACTGGTAGAACACCAGCAGAGTTGTTTCTCAAATGACAGCCATGAACCAGATTCTCGTTGTTAAAGCCAAATTTGGCACAGTCCGTAGAAGAGACACAATTAAGACAGAAAGAGAATCATGATAAAGGTAGAGTAAAAGAGAGAAGTGTGAAATTAAACCAGAAGGTGGGAGTGAAGAACCATCACCATAAATGTTTCTATAGATGAAGTCCTTACTACTAGGGGAATCAAGGGGTATGGTGAGAAAGCAGGAATGGGGTACTGAAGTTGCATGTTCAGCCATGAACTCATTGAATGGCGGTGCAGGCTAGAAGGGCCAAATGGCCTACTCCTGCACCTATTTTCTATGTTTCTATAAATGGTTAAAGTGGTTACCAGGAAGAGTGGTGAAGATATGTGACCCTCGCACATATTTGGTAAAGATGTTTGATAATGGACAGGTTAGGTTTGTTCATATTGATCATATTTTACCTACAGACATGGAAGGAGTTGAGGGTGGGAATGATTCAATTATTTCTGACTCATCAGATAGTTTTGATACACGAGTAGCAAATCCTAAATTCAATGTACTGGAAACAAATCCAGGAGAGAATCAGAATGAAAGTCTGAGACCGAGTCAGGAAAACAAATAGCCTGAAGTTAGAGTGAGTTCAAATGAAAATCAAGGAAATTCCGTGGAGGAAAACGTTCCTCAGGATGAGCCTCGAATGAGTTTAGATTCGACACCATGTTTGGAAGGTTCTGTTCGAGAGCGAAGGTATTCTCTTAGAAACAGAAAACAAGTGGTGAAGTTAAATTTGTAAATCTGGAAAGAAAAATAAGTTTATATCCTATGTTATATATAAACATGGAAGTTATGTATGATGTTTGTTATGATGGCTTCTTCATTAAGGAGGGAGAAGTGTAATGTCTGTAAGCTTGTAATGTTTGTAGCTCCACACTGTGGATGTGGACGTATTGTGTACTGCAAGTGCATAGTTAATCATTAAACAGAACTAGGCAGTTTCCGGAGACTTCCGAGAGAGCTGCCTCCATGTTCGGAGCTGTGTGTGTTTGTGCTCTGTGACTATATCACAATTTGGTACATCAAAGGCAGTAGATCATGCAGTGCTCGTAACGGATCTTTGTGACACTTTCACAGCAACCACTGAAACTAAAAATGTAATGGCTCCAATCTTTTGTTCAACAGCGGCAACATTCCATTTTTTCACATTCCAACGGAAATCAAAGAATTACAAAGTATTTACAGCACAGAAACAGGCCACTCAGCCGGTGTTTATGCTCCACATGAGCCTATTTTCAATCTTCTTCATCTAACCCCATCAGCATATCCTTCTATTCCTTTTTCCCTCGTGCTTATCGAGCTTCCCTTTAAATGCATCTATGCTATTCGCCTCAACATTTTCTTGTGGTGGCAAGTTCCACATTCTAACCACTCTCTGACAAAAGTTTCTCCTGAATTATCTATTGGATTTATTAGTGAATATCTTATATTTATGGCCCCTAATTCCAGTCACGCCTGTAAGTGGAACCATCTCCTTTACATCGACCCTATCAAACATTTTCATAATCTTGAAGACCTCTATCAGGTCACCCCTCAGCCTTCTCTTTTCTAGAGAAAAGAGCCCAGCTTGTTCAACTTTTCCTGTTGGGTATAACCTCTCAGTTCTGATCATGAAATCAAGAAATAATACATTTTCTCCCATGTAATATTGCCTTGAAATTATCAATTCAACATTTCAACTCAGCAGGTGTTAGACTGGTAACGGTATGAGGCATTGTACAATAACTCAAAATAAAGACAACTGATTTCTGATGCATCTTGTAATACCTTCTTTACAGACATTTTGAATGTACATACAACCCTCTCAATTACCCCATTTGACTGTCTGGATGGAGAAGTAATACGAGACTTGCCATTCATATTCAAAGCAGAGACAGGAAGTCCATAGCGGGCAAAGCAAATACTGTAATACGTCAATTGTAGTAATTGCCTCTGATGATAATATTGGAATTATCTTGAGCCAAATAAAAGTAAAAATTCCACATATTCAGCTCGGCAAAATCAACATGAATACCCTGCCATAGTTTTGTTGGCCATTGCCAAGTACTGATTTCTACAAGGTTTACAGCTATGCTGATCTGACCGGCTTGACACTCAGGAACAGCATCCTTAAGCTGCTACCTAGAGAAGGCCACCTAGCTAATCATTTCATTCTTGCTATACCAGGATGACTAACATGTATTTTCTGAATCATTCAGTTTTAGAATTTAGTTGAATAATGACACAAAATCTGCAAAACACCCGTCTTCAATTGATAATTCATTTCTGTGTCTATCGAATAAATGTAGTTTTACTGGCAAAACTCCATCATCAGGCCAGCCATTCACCTCATAGTACAAAACGGGATAATACAGGGTCATGTGCTGGAGTATTATGTATGTCACTGACTGTGATGGGAGGTGAGTTCAGCTGCTCAGTAAACAACATTTTGTTGATCAAATCCTCAGCAATACATGAAACTGATACAAGTTGGCCAGACAAAAGTCTGCATTGGCATTTGATTTTAAATTTGATTTCATATTGATAAAGCTGATAAGCCTATCTTTGAATTTTCATCAAAGGTAAAATAGGTATTCCTTGGCTCTGAGAATATGAAAGCAATTCTAAATGTGAATAATTAGTCCCAGGAAGTCAAGGTATGGAAGGTGAATTGTTCACTGTAGTTTGGATATCGTTGAAAAATCACAGCTCCTATACACATTGTGAGATGCCCCAACTGATAAAATCAGCGGAAAATTAGGATCATAATATCATAACAATGGTGCACTTGCTATTTGAGTTTTCAGCTGTTACAATCTGACAATCTTTCTGCCACTTGCACTTTCCATTCTTATGAAGGAGTCTACTCATTGGGTATGTGACTGTCAACATGCTCGGAACAAGGATCTGGTAATATTTGACTAGACCCAGAAATGACCGAAACCCTTCCACATTCATTGAAATAGGCACAGAAGTGGATGGTTGAATATCAAACTTGTTAACAATGAAAGAAAAATACTCTACAGTGTCTTGTAATTTGGACTTCTTTAGTTGCCGATCATATTCATATAATCATTTGAAAACTGCTGTTTCTCTGATCTTCCAGTAATCATCCAAGATGCATTGAGTTCCTTGGAGAACAGCTAAAATTGTACCCATGGTTTTCTGAAATATGGCTGGAGCAGATGAAATATCAAAATTCAGGCTTTTATAACAATGTGTATTTACTGTTGTCAAATTCCTATTTTCTTCAGCAGGCTCCAATTGTAAGTAAGCCTGAGAAAGATCCAATTTAGAAAATTGTTGCACACCACTTAGATTGAACAGGATAGGCAACAGATGTTCAGAATAACTTTTCAGTAAAATTTCACTTTTTTATAGAATAAGTTTTGAAACTTTTTCATATACTATTGATGACATAATTACCACAACCTCAGAGTCCAATTCAAATTCACCTTCTATGCAGATGGGGCCACAATTTTGCATTGCACCTTTCCTTATGAAATATTCAGGAAAACACATCTATTTAGCCATCTCGCCTTCTGCTACGGTTTCTTCTGCCGGTTCCTCATCAGAATCGATATAATGGACACTGGATTTTTGTATTTTTTTTTAAAGGCGATTTTTCATGTCTTGTGGGGTGGGGGGGGCTTTTTTTCTTCTGCATGCCTCCAATTTAGAAGCATCTACTGGATTCCGACAACACTTAGCTAAATGGCTCAATTCTGTGCAGTTATGACATTTAACCTTCTTACAAAAACATTGGTCTGGATAATAATTAATTTTACCACAGCAGAATCTGACAGTCAACAGACACAAAGGTTTCTATTCATACACAAAGTTGCCCTATAGTATCAAGTCCTCACCAAAGTCCGGCTACCATAGATCAGATCTTACAGGGAATAAATCATTGTTTGTGCAGTCAAGATGATGTGTTCAGAGCCACTGGCACAGAGAAGGAAAACCTGGAAATCTTAGAAGTATTCAGACGGTTCAATGACAATACTCTGAAGCTGAAGAGGAATAAAAGTGTATTCAAACAGCGTGAGGTAGTTTATCTAGGATTACAGGTAGATGAAAATGGTCTTCAAATAGTTAAGGAGAAAGTGCAAGCCATCATGATGGCTCCAGAACCGAAAAACATGACTGAATTACGATCCTTTTTAGGCATGGTCCAATATCGTGCTCATTTCATTCCTGGACTAGCAATGGTGCTCGCACCACTCCATTATTTATTAAAGAAGGGTGTGCGTTGGAAAGAGCAACAGAATGTATGCGACACATGCAAGCAATGCTTCAGCAGAGTGCTCTTCTTGTCCATTATAATTTGACTCATGAACTAAGACTAGCATATGATGCCTCTGGGTATGGTGGGAGCAGTGATCAGCCATGTTATGAATGATGGGCAGGAAAAAACGGTTACCGTTGCATCACGTACGCTCAACAAAAGCAAACAAAATTATGCCCAGATTGAGAAAGAGGCTTTGGCAATTATGTTTGGTCTTAAAAAGCTTCACCGGTTTCTTTTGGGATGCTAATTCATGGTAATAACCGATCATAAACTGTTACCATTTGTCCGAGACCCAATGGCAGCAATTCCATCAATGGCAGCTTCCAGGATGCAAAGTTGGGCTATTTTATTGTCACAGTACGATTACAAAGTTGACTATCGTATGTTGATGCAGAATGCAGTGGTGGATGTCCTTTCAAGATTGCCTCATGAAATTCTGAAATTGGCTGTGAACAGTCAATCGAGGCCCCTTGGGGAAGAGTGACCATAATATGGTAGAATTCTTCATTAAGATGGAGAGTAACACAATTAATTCAGAGACTAGGGTCCTGAACTTAAAGAAAGGTAACTTTGATGGTATGAGATGTGAATTGGCTAAGATAGACTGGCGAATGATACTTAAAGGTTTGAAGGTGGACAGGCAATGGCAGATCACATGGATGAATTATGACAGGCATTTAAAGATCACATGGATGAATTACGACAATTGTACATCCCTGTCTGGCGTAAAAATAAAATGGGGAAGGTGGCTCAACCGTGGCGAACAAGGGAAATTAGGGATCATGTTAAATCCAAGGAAAAGGCACAGAAATTGGCCAGAAAAAGCAGCAAACCTGAGGACTGGGTGAAATTTAGAATTCAGCAGAGGAGGATTAAGGGTTTAATTAGGAAGGGGAAAATAGAGTATGAGAGTAAGCTTGCAGAGAACATAAAAACTGACTGCAAAAGCTTCTATGGATATGTGAAGAGAAAAAGATTAGTGAAGACTAATGTAGGTCCCTAGCAGTCATAATGGGGAACAAGGAAATGGCAGACCAATTGAACAAATACTTTGGTTCTGTCTTCACAAAGGAAGACACGAATAACCTCCCGAAAATACTAGGGGACCGAGGGTCTAGTGAGAAGGAGGAACTGAGGGAAGTGAAGGAAATCCTTATTAGTCAGGAAATGGTGTTGGGGAAATTGATGGGATTAAAGGCCGATAAATCCCAGGGCCTGATAGTCTGCATCCCAGAGTACTTAAGGAAGTGGCCCTTGAAATAGTAGATGCATTAATGGTCATTTTCCGACATTCCATGGACTCTGGATCAGATCCTATGACTTGGAGGGAGCGAATGTAACCCCACTTTTTAAAAAAGGAGGAAGAGAGAAAACAGTGAATTATAGTCCGGGTTAGCCTGACATCGGTAGTGAAGTAAATGCTGGAATCAATTATTAAAGATGTATAGCAGTGCATTTGGAAAGCAGTGACAGGATCGGTCCAAGTCAGCATGGATTTATGAAAGGGAAATCATGCTTGACAAATCTTCTAGAATTTTTTGAGGATGTAACTAGTAGAGTGGATTAGAGAGAACCAGTGGATGTGGTGTATTTGGACTTCCAAAAGGCTTTTGACAAGGTCCCACACAAGAGATTAGTATGCAAAATTAAGGCATGTGGGAATGGGGGTAATGTATTGACGTGGATAGAGAGCTGGTGGCAGACAGGAAGCAAAGAGTGGGAATAAACGGGTCCTTTTCAGAATGGCAGGCAGTGACTCGTGGGGTACCGCAAGGTTCGGTGCTGGGACCCCAGCTATTTACAATATATATTAATGATTTAGAAGAAGGAATTGAATGTAATATCTCCAAGTTTACAGATGACACTAAGCTGGGTGGCAGTGTGAGCTGTGAGGAGGATGCTAAGAGGCTGCAGGTGATTTGGACAGGTTAGGTGAGTGGGCAAATGCATGGCAGATGCAGTATAATGTAGATAAATGTGAGGTTATCCACTTTAGTGGCAAAAACAGGAAGGCAGAATATTATCTGAATGGTACAGATTAGGAAAAGGGAAGGTGCAACGAGACCTGGGTGTCATGGTACATCAGTCATTGAAAGTTGGCATGCAGGTACAGCAGGTGGTGAAGAAGGCAAATGGCATGTTCGCCTTCATAGCGAGAGGATTGGAGTATAGGAGCAGGGAGGACTTACTGCAGTTGTATAGGGCCTTGGTGAGGCCACACTTTGAATATTGTGTACAGTTTTGGTCTCCTAATCTGAGGAAGGACATTCTTGCTATTGAGGGAGTGCAGCGAAGGTTCACCAGACTGATTCCTGGGATGGCAGGACTGACATATGAAGAAAGACTGGATCGACTAGGCTTATATTCACTGGAATTTAGAAGAATGAGAGGGGATCTCATAGAAACATATAAAATTCTGACGGGATTGAACGGGTTCGATGCAGGAAGAATATTCCCGATGTTGGGGAAGTCCAGAACCAGGGGTCAAAGTCTAAGGATAAGGGGTGAGCCATTTAGGACCGAGATGAGGAGAAACCTTTTCACTCAGAATTGTGAACCTGTGGAATTCTCTACCACAGAGCGTTGTTGAGGCCAGTTCGTTAGATATATTCAAAAGGGAGTTAAATGTGGCCCTTACGGCTAAAGGGATCAAGAGGTATGGAGAAAAAGCAAGAATGGGGTACTGAAGTTGCATGATCAGCCATGATCATATTGAATGGTGGTGCAGGCTCGAAGGGCCGAATGGACTATTCCTGCACCTACTTCCAGTGTTTCTAGTTCTCAAGTGGTCAAAAAGGGCAAGTCCACGCAGATGGGACATCGGTACAATTATTTAGGTATGTGGCATCAAGCAATATTCGGTTAAAATTGGTGCATACATCAGGAAGATTTTTGTGGATCAAATGTTTCTCCCGAGTGATGCACCTTCAGTACCATTAGCAGATAAGTATGAGACTGACTTGGATGATGATCAGAGTGAGTTGGCAGGTCCAAGTACTTCAACGAACACAATGGTTACAATGTCCATATCCCCACCAACTCAGATGCGGCCGACTGAAGGCAGTTCTGCGGGTGTGGGACAATCTCGCAGAGACTCTGGGCTCGAATTTCCCCAAAGCTTGCCGGCACCCAATTGCCACCCAAAAAAACACTAAAGCTGGGACGATTATCGCCAGGGAAAACTTCCCGAAAAAAAAATCTGTGCAGTGAAAAATATGGGTCTTGCACCGCCATCTGGGTGAAAAAGTGCATTTTCGGCGAAATTGGGCGGTGCCTAAAGAAAATGGGCAATAAATTAAAAAATCTACAAAAATTTACCCTCGTGCTGTGGGTTGGGCCTAATATGAGAAAAAGAATAAAAATAATTTTTTAAAAAAACAAACTAAATAATCAAATAAACATTCCCAACACACTTTTAAATTAAATCACCCCAACAGATTTTGAAAATAAATAGTGAAAAACCAATCATTTACCTTTTTTTTTGCAGACCTACTTACCTGCCGCCCAGCTCTGCTGATTCTCGTGGACGTTTAACATTTTTTTTTCATACTTACCTACGGGTCCCCGCTCAACCAAAAATTGTGCCAGGGCGATCTGTGGATGGGTGCACGCTGGTGGTCTGTTCCCCAGCAGGACTTCGAAACTGCCGGCGTGCCTCAGCTGGGGAATTTTTCGCTGACCCGGTTCTCGCCCAAAACGGCCAATACCGCCGAGAAACTGCGCGGTGAACCAGTGCAAATTCTAGCCCTCTGTATCTTCCGGGGGTAAGGTGGAGTTGGGGTTCAGTTGAGAAGATCAATGAGAAAACGCAAAGCAACTGGACAGGATATTGATAACTGGGAATATCAAGATCTTTGGAAGAAAGGTAACATGAGGACTGATGTAAGGTTTTCAAGGAAACTCAAGAGGACACAGGAAGATAGAGGTCAGGAATTTTGGGCTACACGCCCTGAAAACAGAAATTCCCCAAGACGGTCTCCTGAGTCAAATAAGAATATAGAAAATGAGCATAGCCAGCCAACTGCAAAGAAATGGAGGTTTGAGCAGGTGGAAGCTAAAAGCTTCCAATATTCTCTGGCTCAGCAGTCGAATTTGTAGAATTGTAATCATGAAGTGTAATCTTTTGAAATAAAACAAATGGGAAGTGGTGTATCGTACGCACCTGTGAGTATGTTCTCGGGTTTGTAGAGCTGTTGCCCTTTATTTATTAGGGACTTGGCCTGGAGGGTGTTGCATGAAGCAGTCCCGTGCAACAAGTTTTTAAGTCGGTTCACGGGCTCCCAGGCCGCCTGTAATTTCTGCGGTCTGGAGGAATCCATATTCCATGTTTTTATTGAATGTCCGAGGTTGCAGCCCCTGTTCCAATATTTGATGGGGCTGCTCCTCAAATTCTGGTTGCACTTCAGTCCCACGCTCCTGATCTTTGGGCACCCTGTTCGGAGGGAAGCGGGCAGGTCGGAAGGCCTCCTTGTAGGACTGCTCCTGGGCATGGCCAAGGCGGCCATCAGCCAGTCCAGGCAGCGGCGGACAAGGGGGTCGTTCAGCCCGACTTCCTGTCTCTCTTCCATGGTTACATCTGAGCCAGGGAGTCCCTGGAGATGGAGCACGCGGTGTCCACCGGTACGCTTGCGGCCTTCCGTGAGAGGTGGGCGCCGGAGGGACTCTGGAGTGCATCATCACCCCCGGCAAACAAATTTTTATTTGATTTTTTTGTCTAAAGTTTAATTTGTTTATTGTGCCGATTTTATTGCACCCCCCCCCCCCTTTTTAGCCAGGGGGCACTTGTATAATTTGTGTGTTGGTGCTCTCAAAAAAACCCGCAAAAAATAAAAAAAAACAAGGGGGCACTTGAAAAGTTTTTGGAGTGTGCCGCCCCTTTAATCAGGGGGAACTTGTTCATTGTTTTACATCAAAATAGTTGGAGACCTGTTGCATCTTTATTTATTGGGGACTTGGCCTGGAGGGTGTGGCACGGAGCAGTCCCATGCAACAAGTTTTTAAGTCGGTTCACGGGCTCCCAGGCCGCCTGTAATTTCTGCAGTCTAGAGGTGTCCATGTTCCATATTTATGTTGAATGTGTGAGGTTGTAGCCCCTCTTCCAGTATTTGAAGGGGCTGCTTCTCAAATTCTGGTTGCACTTCAGTCGCACACTCCTGATCTTTGGGCATACTGTGCGGAGGGGAGCGGGCAGGTCAGAAGGCCTCATAGGACTGCTCCTGGGCATGGCCACAGTGGCCATCAACTGGTCCAGGCAGCGGGTAGTCAAGGGGGTCGTTCAGCCCGATGCCTGCCTCTCTTCTGCTGTTACATCCCAGCCAGGGTGTCCCTGGGGATGGAGCACACGCTGTCCACCGGTATGCTTGCGGCCTTCCGTGAGAGGTGGCCGCCGGAGGGACTGGAGTGCATCATCACCCCCGGCAACCAAATTTTAATTTGACCGTTTAATGTCTAAAGTTTAATTTGTTTAAGTTTGTCAGTTTTAGTGACCCCTTTAATCAGGGGGCACTTGATTTAATTATTTATTATCTTACAAATGCAAGAAAATAGTTGTAGAGTTGTTGCATCCTGTGGGGAGGGGAGCGGGCAGGTCAGAAGGCCTACTCGTTGGATTGCTCCTGGGCATGGCCAAGGGGACCACTAACCGGTCCAGGCGGCGGACAGTCGAGGGGGTCGTTCAGCCCGACTGCCTGCCTCTCTTCTGCAGTTACATTCGAGCCAGGGTGACCCTGGAGATGGAGCATACGATGTCCACCGGTACGCTCACGTCCTTCCGCGAGAGGTGGGCGCCGGAGGGACTGGAGTGCATCATCACCCCCGGCAACCAAATTTTAATTTGATTTATATTTACGGTAAAAAGTTAATTTGTTTATTTGTCTGTTTTAGTGCCCCCTTATTAAAGGAGGCACTTGATTTATGCTTTCAACTTAAAATAGTTGCAGAGCATGTTGCATTGTGAGTGGCTTAGCCAGACACGTGATGTTTACAAGACTCAATAAAACGCCAGTCAGTTGGGTCTAGGTCATCCACGATGAGATATGCAGTTGTGAGCCTAGTAGATGAACTGTAATGTGTAGTGTGATTGTTAAACCTTTGTTAATAAACCAACTAGTTCTTAATAGCAATGTGTTGCAATGAATTATTAAGCAAAGAACCCATGAAGCAGATGCATTACAGATAGACTTTTGGACTCAAGGGGAATCAAGGGATATGGGGATTGGGCGGGAAAGTAGAGTTCAGGTCGAAGATTAGCCATGATCTTATTGAATGGCAGAGCAGGTACGAAAGGCAGTGTGGCCTACTCCTGCGCCTTGTTTTGTTCTGGAACTGCAACCAACATAATTTCACTAAAGTAATTGGATCAGGCCCCTTATAATTGTTGATGCAGAAAATTATTGACTTTCCATGGTGATGTTAACCCATTTATTTAATGCTTTTAACCTTTTTACAGTAATATTGCAGCCTCATTTCCAGGCTAAACTGTATTTTTCCCTGAGTTTCACATTATTTCTTCATCAAGCATTGAAACTAGATCATAAATTAAGAAATACATTGCAAGCAAAAGTATCAAGCAGTTTAATCACAACTCTCAAGTGTTACAATGCTTGTGAGTTGGGCGAAGTGGGGGTGGGGGGAAGTGCTTCCTGATTTCCGTCCCAAACAACCTGGTTCTAATTTTAAGATGACGTCCCCTCATTCTGCACTCCCTCATCGGAGGTAATAACTTATCTGTATCGACCTTGTCTTAACCATTTAATATTTTAAACACCTCAAACAGATCAACCTCAATCTTTTATACTTAAGGGAATACAAGCCAAGTTTATGCAACTTGTCCTCATAATTTAACCTTCTCAGTCCCAGTATCATGCTGGTGACTGAAACCTTTATTAATGCTGTACTCCCTCATTACTGTACTGAACTTTCCGCCGAGATTATGTGCTCAAGTCCTGGAATTGAAACTAGATCATAAATTAAGAAATACTTTGCAAGCAATTGGTTGTGATTTTTATTTGTAAGCATTTAACTTAGGTGAGAGCGGTACCATTGAGCCAAGCTGACAATTGCTGCACCAACCAGATAGCTGCCTTTGCCATTTAAGCTCAATGGGAACTCGAGATGTTGTCTCCCCTTCCCCCCACAAAGATGGGCTCCCAATTAAGGGTAAAAATAGTGCTGAGAAGTGCACCAAGAAAAATTGTGCGAAGTCATGGCAGTACCACCTGGGTGACAGAAGTGCAGTCCAGGCACAATTCTGGGAATAACCCTGCCCTGAAGGAAGATCGAGGCTTGTGTTTTTTTCTTGCTGCAATGTGCTGTTTGAATGTTTTTAAGACAATTTTATTGCTTTCGCAGGTGTTTCCTGTTAGCCGTTGTTAAAATGTTATTTATTCAGTATTAAGGTTCTCATAAATAGATGTTTATTTTTTGTTGATTGACACTCCATGGCTGAAGAGGACATTTTATGGTGTTTCGGGATGATTTACGTCCATCACACTGACTAAATCGATCAATCTTTAAACCAAGGTGTATAAGGTTGCCAAGGTTAGTGGGAAACTAGAAGATTGGGAAAATTTTAAATGACAGCAAAGAATGACTAAGAAAGCAATAAAGAAAGGAAAGATAGATTATGAAAGTAAACTTGCGCAAAACATAAAAACAGATAGTAAAAGCTTTTACAGATATATAAAACGGAAAAGAGTGACTAAAGTAAATGTTGGTCCCTTAGAAGATGAGAAGGGGGATTTAATAATGGGAAATGTGGAAATGGCTGAGATCTTAAACAATTATTTTGCTTCGGTCTTCACAGTGGAAGACACAAAAACCATGCCAAAAATTGTTGGTCACAGGAATGTGGGAAGGGAGGAACTTGAGACAATCACTATCACAAGGGGGGTAGTGTTGGACAGGCTAATGGGACTCAAGGTAGACAAGTCCCCTGGTCCTGCTGAAATGCATCCCAGGGTATTAAAAGAGATGGCGGAAGTTATAGCAGATGCATTCGTTATAATCTACCAAAATTCTCTGGACTCTGGGGAGGTACCAGTGGATTGGAAAGCAGCTAATGTAACGTCTCTGTTTAAAAAAGGGGGCAGACAAAAGGCAGGTAACTATAGGCCGGTTAGTTTAACATCTGTAGTGGGTAAAATGATGGAATCAATTATGAAGGATGTCATAGCAGCGCATTTGGAAAGATGTGACATGATAGGTCCAAGTCAGCATGGATTTGTGAAAGGGAAATCATGCTTGACAAATCTTCTGGAATTTTTTGAGGATGTTTCCAGTAGAGTGGACAAGGGAGAACCAGTTGATGTGGTATATTTGGACTTTCAGAAGGCTTTCGACAAGGTCCCACACAAGAGATTAATGTGAAAAGTTAAAGCACATGGGATTGGGGGTAGTGTGCTGACATGGATTGAGAACTGGTTGTCAGACAGGAAGCAAAGAGTAGGAGTAAATGGGTACTTTTCAGAATGGCAGGCAGTGACTAGTGGGGTACCGCAAGGTTCTGTGCTGGGGCCCCAGATGTTTACATTGTACATTAATGATTTGGACGAGGGGATTAAATGTAGTATCTCCATATTTGCAGATGACACTAAGTTGGGTGGCAGTGTGAGCTGCGAGGAGGATGCTATGAGGCTGCAGAGCGACTTGGATAGGTTAGGTGAGTGGGCAAATGCATGGCAGATGAAGTATAATGTGGATAAATGTGAGGTTATCCACTTTTGTGGTAAAAACAGAGAGACAGACTATTATCTGAATGGTGACAGATTAGGAAAAGGGGAGGTGCAACGAGACCTGGGTGTCATGGTACATCAGTCATTGAAGGTTGGCATGCAGGTACAGCAGGCGGTTAAGAAAGCAAATGGCATGTTGGCCTTCATAGTGAGGGGATTTGAGTACAGGGGCAGGGAGGTGTTGCTGCAGTTGTACAGGGCCTTGGTGAGGCCTCACCTGGAGTATTGTGTACAGTTTTGGTCTCCTAACCTGAGGAAGGACATTCTTGCTATTGAGGGAGTGCAGCGAAGGTTCACCAGACTGATTCCCTGGATGGCGGGACTGACCTATCAAGAAAGACTGGATCAACTGGACTTGTATTCACTGGAGTTCAGAAGAATGAGAGGGGACCTCATAGAAACGTTTAAAATTCTGATGGGTTTAGACAGGTTAGATGCAGGAAGAATGTTCCCAATGTTGGGGAAGTCCAGAACCAGGGGTCACAGTCTAAGGATAAGGGGTAAGCCATTTAGGACCGAGATGAGGAGAAACTTCTTCACCCAGAGAGTGGTGAATCTGTGGATTCCTCTACCACAGAAAGTTGTTGAGGCCAATTCACTAAATACATTCAAAAAGGAGTTAGATGTAGTCCTTACTACTAGGGGGATCAAGGGGTATGGCGAGAAAGCAGGAATGGGGTACTGAAGTTGCATGTTCAGCCATGAACTCATTGAATGGCGGTGCAGGCTAGAAGGGCCGAATGGCCTACTCCTGCACCCATTTTCGATGTTTCTCTGTTAAGGAAGAAATAGCGGGACATCTAGATAGGAATAGTGCAATCAAGCAGACGCAACATGGATTTATGAAGGGGAAATCATGTTTAACTAATTTACTGGAATTCTTTGAGGATATAACGAGCATGGTGGATAGAGGTGTACCGATGGATGTGGTGTATTTAGATTTCCAAAAGGCATTCGATAAGATGCTACACAAAAGGTTACTGCAGAAGATAAAGCTACGCAGAGTCAGAGGAGATGTATTAGCATGGATCGAGAATTGACTGGCTGACAGAAAGCAGAGAGTCGGGATTAATGGGTCCTTTTTGGGTTGGAAATCGGTGGTTAGTGGTGTGCCACAGGGATCAGTGCTGGGACCACAACTGTTTACAATATACATAGATGACCTGGAAGAGGGGACAGAGTGTAGTGTAACAAAATTTGCAGATGACACGAAGATTAGTGGGAAAGCGGGTTGAGTAGAGGACACAGAGAGGCTGCAAAGAGATTTAGATAGGTTAAGCGAATGGGCTAAGGTTTGGCAGATGGAATACAATGTCGGAAAGTGTGAGATCATCCACCTTGGAAAAAAAAAACAGTAAAAGGGAATATTATTTGAATGTGGAGAAATTCCAACATGCTGCGGTGCAGAGGGACCTGGGGGTCCTTGTGCATGAAACTCTTTTGGAGTTTACCTGAAAAAACATAAACATTAAACCGTGCCACCCGCCCTGGATGACACACCAGACATTTACAAGGCCCTTTTTTTTCTTTTTTGTGTTTTTTTTTTGTGTTTTTCTTTTTTTTTGTTTTTTTTTTTGGGCACTAAAATCACTTTTTTTTCCCCCAGTGCCCCCTATAAAAGGGGAGGGGGACACTAAAAGCACCGGCAATTAAAACAAATTAAACTTTAAAACATAAAATCAAATTAAAATTTGGTTGCCGGGCGTGACGATGCACTCCAGTCCCTCCGGTGCCCACCTCTCGCGGAAGGCCGCGAGCGTACCGGTGGACACCGCGTGCTCCATCTCCAAGGACACCCTGGCGCGGATGTACGCGCGGAAGAGAGGCAGGCAGTCAGGTTGAACGACCCCCTCGACCGCCCGCTGCCTGGACCGGCTGATGGCACCCTTGACCGTGCCCAGGAGCAGTCCTACGAGGAGGCCCTCGGACCTACCCGCTCCCCTCCGCACAGGGTGCCCAAAGATCAGGAGAGTGGGACTGAAGTGCAGCCAGAATTTCAGGAGCAGCCCCTTTAAATAATAAAACAGGGGCTGCAACCTCGTGCATTCCATAAAAACATGGAACACGGACTCTTCCAGACCGCAGAAATTGCAGGCGGCCTGGGAGTCCGTGAACCGGCTTAAAAATTTGTTGCACGGCACTGCTCCGTGCACCACCCTCCAGGCCAAGTCCCCGATGAATAATGGGAGGACTCCCGCATAGAGTGCCCTCCATCGGTGACCCCCACCTCCTCCGGACGGCAAGATGGTACGCCATGGCGTGTCCGGACAGCCGGCGAGGATGGCAAAGTTGAGAGTGTGCAGGAGCAGCCCGTACAGGAAACCCCTCCGCGCGGAACTGAAAGGCACGGAGGGGATTTCCTCGAGGCAGCTCAAGTTGTGAGGCGCCGGCTCCCGAGGGAGGTTCCGGGGTTTGGCGCCGATGAGGAATTCCGTCCGGACGGGGATCAGTTCGGACGGGATCTCCCCACGTGCTTGAGCCTCCTCGATGCACCTAACAGAGTCAGGGCCCAAAGCTGTTTTTAGCGACTCGATGGCTTCGGCCGCGCGGCAGACGTTGGCTGAATTTAGGCGCCGTGCCAGCGTGCCTGGCGCCATCCAGCCTGCTCCTCCGCCATCGAGCAGGTCCCTGACCCTTGTAACCTCACCAGCCACAGCCCTCTCTTCCGACCGCCACATAAAACCTCGATTCCCGAGCAGCGGCTCCTGCAGGACAGCCGCCACTCCAGCCGGCAGAGAGCTGCGCTTGGTGGAGACTTTGTTCCAGACCCTGATGAGTTCCTTGTAAAAGACAGGCAGCTCCTGGAGGGCAGTCCTGACACCCCCCAAGTTCACAAACAGGAGCTGCGTGTCGTAATTGAGGTCGCGCTGCTGGCGGAAGAAATACGTCGCCAGAGCACACCACCTAGGAGGGGGCTCGACGTAAAGGTATCTCTGCAGGGTCTGAAGACGGAAAGTCGCGAGCTGGGCACTGACGCACACCAACGACTGACCGCCTTCCTCAAGCGGGAGGCTCAAGACCGCGGCAGAGACCCAGTGCTTCCTGTTGTTCCAGAAGAAGTCCACCAGCTTCTTCTGTATCTTGGCGACAAACGCAGGGGGAGGGGTCAAAGTGACCAGCCGGTACCACAACATTGCGGCCACCAGCTGGTTTATGACTAGCGCTCGACCCCTGTAGGACAGCACTCGGAGCAGTCCTGTCCAGCGCCCTAGGCGAGCGGCGACCTTGGCCTCCAGCTCCTGCCAGTTCGCCGGCCAGGCTTCCTCGTCGGGGCTAAGGTAGACTCCCAGATAGAGGAGATGGGTCGTGCTCCAGGCAAAAGGCTGAGCTCCTCCGGCAGGGAGTCCACCCGCCACTGACCCACCAGGAGTCCGGAACATTTTTCCCAGTTGATTCTGGCGGAGGATGCGGCCGAGTAAATCTCCTGGCACTCACGCATCCTCCGCAGGTCAGCGGGATCCTCTACCGCGAGGAGCACGTCATCGGCGTAAGCCGAGAGGACGACCTCCACGCCCAGCCCTTGCAGAGTCAGTCCTGTCAACCTCGTCCGCAGGAGGCGCAGGAAAGGCTCCACGCAGATGGCATATAACTGGCCGGACATGGGGCATCCCTGGCGCACCCCTCTCCTAAAGCGAAGGGGCACCGTCAAGGACCCGTTAACCTTAATCAGACACTCCGCGGCGGCGTACAAAAGTCGGATCCGGGCGACGAAATGCGTCCCGAACCCGAAAGCGCGCAGAGTTCCGAGCAGATAGTCGTGATCCACCCTGTCGAACGACTTCTCTTGGTCGAGAGATAGGAAGGCGACCGACAGACCAGCCTCTTGGGAATGATGGATGAGGTCCTGCACCAGATGGATGTTATCGTGGATTGTCCGGCCCGGGACCGTGTAGGACTGGTCGGGGTGGATCATGTGGTCCAGCACGGTGCCAAGGCGAGCAGACATCGCCCTGGCGAAGATTTTGTAGTCCGTGCTGAGGAGGGAGACCGGGCGCCAGTTCTTAAGGAGGCGGAGATCACCCTTCTTAGGCAGCAGGACGATGACTGCCCTGCGCCAAGAGAGGGGCATCTCCCCGGTCGCCAGACTTTCCCCCAGGACCCGCGCGTAGTCGCTCCCCAGGACGTCCCAGAACGCCCTGTGGAACTCCACGGCCAGCCCGTCCAGCCCCGGGGATTTTCCCCTCGAGAGCTGGTCGAGGGCACCGGTCAGCTCCGCCAGGCTTAGCGGAGCTTCCAAATTTTCACCGCCCTCCGGGCTGACTTTCGGCAGGTCCTCCCACAAAACTCTACACGCTTCCTCGCTGGACGGATCCGGAGAGAACAGAGCCCTGTAATATTCACGGGCCCTGTTGTTGACGCCCTCCGGATCCGAGACGAGAGAGCCGTCGTCGGCCAGCAGCGTCAAGAGCTGCTTACGGACACTCTGCCTTTTTTCCAGCGAGTAGAAGAAGGGGGAGCCGCAGTCCAGATCCCGCAGGAACCGGATCCGCGACCTCACGAACGCGCCTCAGGACCCGACGAGCTGCAGGTCCTTCAGCGCAGCCGCCTTAGCTTCGTACACCGTCCGCAGGGCCGGGTCCTCGACGACTTGACCGAGACGGGATTCCAGGTCGAGCACCTCTTTTTCTAGGCGCCCGACTCCGGCCGCCCGCCTCTTGGTCGACCCCCTCGCGTACTCTTGACAGAAGACGCGGACGTGAGCCTTGCCCACGTCCCACCATAGCCTCAAGGAGGGGAAGCCCCCCTGTTTCCTTCTCCAGTCGGACCAGAATCGACGGAACGAGTCCTGGAACCGCTCGTCCTCCAGCAGCCGGTTGTTAAAGTGCCAGTACGCGGACCCCGTCCTCGCGCGGAGCGAAGTGAGCTCCGCCCACACCAGGTGGTGGTCCGAACACGGCACCGGCCGCATGGAGGCCGCCGGGACGCAGGAAACGTACGCCCGAGACACGTAAAGGCGGTCGACTCTAGACCATCCTACTCCAGGCCTCACCCAAGTAAAGGCGCTGGAGTCGGGGTGGAGATTTCGCCAGACGTCCACCAAGTCGAAGGACCCGACCAGGTCCCTCAACTTCTCCATCGCCGTCATGCTCTGCGGGGGACCGGAGCGGTCCCTCGCCTCGAGGGTGCAGTTAAAATCCTCCCCCGAGGACAATGCAGTCGCCGACGTCGACGATGCCAAAAAGAGCGGACACTTCTTCGAAGAAGCGCGCCTGCTGCGGGCCGGGCTGAGGGGCGTACACGTTCACGAGATGGAGCGGCACGTCCCCCAGGCGAACCGTTACGTGCAGCAAGCGGCCTGGCACGGGCTCCTCGACCCCCAAGATCTCCGGCTGAAAATGCGGGCCCAGCAAGATGGCCACCCCACTAGAAGTGGCGGTGAGGTGGCTCATGCGGACCTCTCCTTGCCATTCCAGGAGCCACGTGGCTTCGTCTCCCGGAACGGTGTGGGTTTCTTGCAGGAAGCACACCGCATATTTCCCCTCCCGCAGGAGTGAAAAATTGTCAAATCTACGACGTGCCCCTCTGCCGCCGTTGATGTTGAGGCTGGCTATGGTTATCTTCATGACTAGAGCATAGTGCAACCTCTACCTTAACCTATTGTGGGGGAGGGAGCGGAGTCTTTTGTTGACCTCCACTCCTTCAGCAGCCCAGCGAGGAACTTTTTGAGCCGGCGCAGCTCAAGGCCTTGCGCCCTTGATAAGGGCCCGCCCGCGGCCATGGTTTTAGCGGCGACGCGGACGGAAGCGATGAGCAGCCCCGGCTCGGACCATCTTTCCCGGGCCAGATGGGCTCGGTTGCGGCGACCCTGGCTCTCGACCAAAAAGTCCCGGAGATCCTCTGCGGGAATGAGGGGGGACTCAGCGGCGGGCACGAGGAGATCCACCGCCTCACTGGCGATGGACTCGAGATCTTCACCCGCGTCCTCCACCGAGTCCCCGACCTCCTCCGGGAGGTCGCCGCTAGCAGCCGGCCCGTCGACCGCATGAGGTACGGCAAACGGCCCGGCCGCTCCATCCGGCCCTGGCTCTGTCCCGATCCCACCCCCAGGATCGTCGGCAGAGGAGTCCCCACTGGGCTCTTTTAGAATTGGTGCTGGGTCGGGAAGCGACAGCGGAAGGGGTTCCTCCTCCACCCCAGGAACCGGGGAACAAGGAGAGACCCGGCCATAGAAAATCCCCAGGCCCTCCAAGCGCTCCAGCTCCAAAGTAGGGGGCGAGGGTGGGTGTTCCTCCCCCTCCCCGCCGCCACCCCCCAGCCCAGCGTGTACAGATTCATTAAAAGTGTTAATACTTTGTATTTCTGCCAAGTCGAGCAAATCCCGGGGGAAGTTGGATATTGGCTGGGCGGGCTCAGGTTCGGCCTTTTCGGCCCCGCCCGCCTCAGTCCCCGGGACGCTTGACCCGGCGGCTACGCATTCTTCCGCTGGCCCCACGCCCCCCACGACAGGCAGATCTTTCACGCCATCCCCGGGAGGCAGAGGCTGGGCAGCCTCGACTGCCTCACCCTCCCCGGGGACAGATTCCTTGTGCCTACGGCGCAGTTTGGGGGCGCCGGTGGGGGACGCGGGACACGCGGCGGGCACCGACCCCTCCGCGGAGGGATGTTGTTCCCCCCCCCCGCCTCATTGGAGCGGCGCCTCCTTTTTTTCCTGGGGGGGCACGGAGACAGGGAGACACCCGTGTCTGCCGAGGCCTCCCGCTCCACTCCCCACTTTTTCTTATCTTGCCCGCGCCCGAACCCCTCTGCGGTATTAGTCAAGGGCTCGGGCACGGGCTCAGGGCACCCCGCGCTCGCCGGTGACGGGGTTGGGCCGAGCGCGGTGAACAGCTTGTCTGGCGCACTAAGGGGACTCGCCTCTAGGTGTTTCGCCTTCTTCTGCGCCTTCTTTCCGGCCGGACGCTCTCCCTCCCCCCTGCCGGAGGCCGTGAAAACAAAGGCCCCCGACGATGCCTGCGCACCCACAGCTCCCGGCACGCGGACGCTACTAGGGGGAGGGGTGGCGGCGGCGCCAGCCTTGTCCGCCCTCGGTGGTTTGGCGGCTTTGGAGGCGGGGCAGTTCTTGTGAACGTGCCCCACCTCCCTGCAGGCATGGCACCGCACGCCGTCCGACGTCCAGAAGACGCGGTAGGCAGTTCTCTCGTGCACCACATTAAAATTGCCCTCTGTCGTCTCTTCCCGCGCCAGCCGGACAAAGAGCTGGCGGCGGAAAGAGAACACATGGCGCAGGCTGTTCTCCCTGAGGCCAAGCGGTATGGGGTTGATCCCCGACCTGACCTCCCCCAGTTGGTGTAGGTGAGGGAGGAGGAGCTCAGCGGGAACAAAGGGCGGGACGTTTGATAGAATGACCCTCTGCGCGGTGGCCTCGAGATGGTCCACCGGCAGGAACGCACCGCCCACCGTGAGCCCATTTTCAATGGCCAGGGACACCGCCCGCTCCGACCCCAGGAAGAACACGGCCTTCCCAGACATCTTGGAGGCTGCGACAATGGCCAAGGGGCCGACTGCCCCAGCCATCGCCCGCACGCACTCCTCAATGCTCATTGTGGGGTGAGTGTAGCTCTTGACCCCGTGTTTCGTAGTTATAAGTCTGAATGGTGGCAGGGCAGCAGGTGGCGCAGGAGGTGCCGTGGATGTGGATGCCGCCTGCGCATAAGTCCTAGCTGGCCCTGCCACCGGCGTGGATGGGGTCGCCATCTCGGGGTCCCTTTAAGGGCTACACCCACCCCAAAGTCACAGGCCTTAATGGTCTTTAAATGGCCTCGTTTAATAGACTGAGCAGAGGAGCTCTTAACGAGGCACACCTCTCCCCTAGTTGACAATTGGGGAGGGGCCTTGCTCCCTCTGCTCAGTTGTCTTAATTGTTTTATATTTTTCCAATCAATTTGGGAGGAAAAGGGCTCTCAGAGAGAGAGGGGAGAGACAGAGAGTAACAGAGAAAGAGAGAGGGGGGTGGGAAGGGGGGAAACTGCGAGGGCAGGTCTCCCCTTGCAGCTGTGGGTGGGTGCACTCCCCAGATGGCAAACAAAAATAGTCTTTGGGGTGGTCTTCGGGTGAGGGGAGAAGATGTCTTCACCTGGTGCAGCTGGAGCCACACAGGCACACACTCCCAACGATGTTTAATTAGGGTGGATTAATTGTTTCTTCAGCCTGGTAGCTCCAGCTATCCCAGGCTAGGCAGTGGGGGAGGGGTGCTTCAAAGGTGTGTGGGGCCTAGTTGTATGCAAGGCCCCCACACACACACCCCCGCGATGTTCCGGCCCCCGACTGGTCTTCTTTCCTCCCCCCACCAATACAGCAAAGTCTTTTAGGGACTGCACCAATACACCCACCTGTAGAATGGTAGAGTCTCCCTCCTTCCACACTGGATGTTGTTGTTGGTCTTTCCCCCTCTCTCCAACTCTTTGTAGAAATGGTGAAGTTGTTCAAGTTTTCTGCTTTTTCCTCCTCTCCCTCTGGGTGAAAGTTGGTGGTGAAGCCCCTTCCTTCCTTCCTTCTCTTCCTGGGCTGATTCACAGGCCCAGCCAGGAGCAAAAGCAGCAGCTCCTTCTCTCACTGCTCACAGCTCCAACTGTTTAGGCCACGCCTCCACTGCTCCACAATTGGCCCAGGTGCAGCAGGTAATCAGGAAGGCGAATGGAATGTTGGCCTTCATTGCGAGAGGGATGGAGTACAAAAGCAGGGAGGTTTTGCTGCAACTGTATAAGGTATTGGTAAGGCCGCACCTGGAGTACTGCGTGCAGTTTTGGTCACCTTACTTAAGGAAGGATATACTAGCTTTGGAGGGGGTACAGAGACGATTCACTCGGCTGATTTCTGAAATGAGGGGGTTACCTTATGATGATAGATTGAGTAGACTGGGTCTTTACTCGTTGAAGTTCAGAAGGATGAGGGGTGATCTTATAGAAACATTTAAAATCATGAAAGGGATAGACAAGATAGAGGCAGAGAGGTTGTTTCCACTGGTCGGGGAGACTAGAACTAGGGGGCACAGCCTCAAAATACGGGGGAGCCAATTTAAAACCGAGTTGAGAAAGAATTTCTTCTCCCAGAGGGTTGTGAATCTGTGGAATTCTCTGCCCAAGGAAGCAGTTGAGGCTAGCTCATTGAATGTTTTCAAGTCAAAAATAGATAGATTGTTAACCAATAAGGGAATTAAGGGTTACGGGGAGAGGGCGGGTAAGTGGAGCTGAGTCCACGACCAGATCAGCCATGATCTTATTGAATGGCGGAGCAGGCTCGAGGGGCTAGCTGGCCTACTCCTGTTCCTAATTCTTATGTTCATCACTTCTTGGTCCTGTGAATAAAGGTGCAGGTAACACCTTGTCCATAGAATGTGCCTCGTGTGGATTTGTGGTATTGTGTAAGGACTTTACAGTGGCGACGAGAAATGTGAATCAACAACCCACACGAATGGCCACCGGTAGCACAGAGGAACGGTACTGTGTTGGTGAGGACTGGGACGATTTCATTGATAGGCTTCAGCAGAGCTTTGTCACGAAGGACTGGCTGGGAGATGCAACGGCCGACAAGCGAAGGGCTCATCAACTGACCAGCTGTGGATCTAAGACTTACGCGATCATGAAAGACCTGCTAGCACCCGAGAAGGCGGCGGACAAAACCTTTGAAGAGCTCAACAAGCTAATCAGTGAGCACCTCAAACTGGCAAGCAGCATACACATGGCCCGACACAGATTTTATACCCACCGATGTCGAGAAGGACAGAGCATACCGGACTTCGTTGTGGACCTCTGGTGCTTGGCCAGCCTCTGTAAGTTCACAGACGCCTGCAGGGGGGAGATGCTAAGGGATTTCTTTATTGAGGGCATCGGTCATGCCGGGATTTTCAGAAAGTTAATCGAGACCAAGGACTTGACTTTGGAAGCAACGGCGTTGCTGGCTCAGACTTTTATGGCGGGGCAGGAGGAAACCAAGATAATAATACGCGCGCAACTCTGACTCCAACTGATGGATCAGGGGGTCAATATCATAAATGCGACTCAGAGCCCAGCAGGCAGGCAAGGGCAGTTCGACACACCTCAGGCAGCAATAGACCCCAGAACAGGTTTTCAACAAAGACAATGGCAGGCTGAACGGACATTTACGCCATCCCAGTGGACAATGCGTTCTGGGATGGGGCCATTGACACTCACTAACAGGGTGCTCAAGAGCAGTCAAAGGGACAATCAGCAAGGAATGCCTCGTAACAGCTCTTTTGTTCACAACAATGGGAATCTCAGTTCATGCTGGAGGTGTGGGGGCAGACATGCTGCTAGGACTTGCAGGTTTCAACAGTTCGCCTGCAGGATTTGTAACCTCACTGGTCATTTTGTCAGAATGTGCAGGAAGCCTGCAACCAGGCTAATTTACGAGGCGGCTGGACCAGAAGAGGGGTCTGCGAGGCAGGATGACGCGTGGGGCAAATCAATGGATGCTGAAGTTCAGCGGGTTCATGTGGCAAACATTCACAGCTCATATACCAAAACACCACCTGTGATGATGAAGGTCCTATTAAACGGCATCCTGGTATGCATGGAGCTGGACACGGGGGGCCAGCCAGTCACTCATGAGCATTCAACAATTCGAAAAGCTTATGGACACTCAAAGCCAGCAGACCCAAACTAAAACGCATTGAGACTCAATTACGGACGTACACCAAAGAAATCATTCCAGTGCTAGACAGTGCAATGTTGGCTGTCACACACAATGGATCAGTGAACTGGCTGCCGCTCTGGATTGTCCCGGGCAATGGTCCCGCACTGTTGGGGAGGAGCTGGCTAGCTGAGATGAACTGGAAATGGGGGTTGTGCATGCAGTGTCATCTGTGGAGCAAAGTTCATGCTCACAGCAATTTGAGTCGCTATTCCAACCTGGTGTCGGGATGTTCAAAGGTACCAAAGTAGTGATTCGCATCACCCTGGATGCCAGACCAGTGCACCACAAAGCCAGAGCTGTGCCGCATGTGATGCGGGAGAAAATTGAAAGCGAATTGGACTGTTTGCTGAGAGAGGGCATCATCTTGCCCGTTGAATTCAGCGACTGGGCGAGCCCCATTGTTCCCGTCCTAAAAGCGGATGGCTCAGTCAGGATCTGTGGCGACTACAAGGCCACTGTCAACTGGGTGTCACACAAGACCAATACCCGCTTCCGAGAGCGGAGGATCTTTTTGCCACGCTGGTAGGCGGCAAGCTGTTCACCAAATTGGACCTCACTTCTGTTAAGTCCTGACTCTAATGTACTGACTTACACGAGACACATGCTGAAGTCAAGGTCACTCAGGACCTGCACCTTTTAATTCCAGCTCTTCAGTGCTGCACTTGCCTGAGACTCCCTTTATATATCACAGTGAGACAGGTATGGAGTGTCTTCTGCACGTGCATCCCTGGTGGTAAGGTATGCTTATTGTTACAGATCATATCCAGTGACAGTTATGTATAGCATGGTAAGATACAGTTCTATACAGTAATGTGAGATACATGACATCACCCTCCCCCAAGGTCTTATTGCCTTTATAGATTCAGTCTCTCAGGTGGTCTGCGCTCTCGCGTGGAGTGTCTTAGTTGTGGTTCAGTTGTTTGCCTTGGTGCCTGTTTTTTGTTCAGTGTGATTGCTGGTATCTCGCCTGGGCTGTCAGTTGAGACTGCCCTTTCCTCAGGTTGTTCCAACTGTCTGTCCACCATTAGTGGTGTGAGTTCCACATTGTAGTCTGCCTCTGGTTCTTCAGTGTTATCAGTGAATCTACTTTTTACTTGGTCTACAGGCCTCCGGCAGGTTTGGCCATTGTGCATTTGTACAACCAGTTGCCTGTTTCCCTCTTTGTCTATTACTGTCCCTGCAAGCCATTTGAGACCCCGGCCAGAGTTTACCACAAACACTTTGTCCCCTATCTCATTCCACCTCCCCCTCGAATTTCAGTCATGGTACTCAGTTAGCTTTTGACGCTTAGCCTCAACAATTTCATGCATGTCTGGGAGGATGAACGAGAGCCTGGTCTTCAAGATTCGTTTCATCAATAGTTGCGCGGGGGGAACTCCAGTCAACGAATGCGGACGAAATCTGTATGCCAGCAGTAGTCGCGACAGGCGGCTCTGCAGCGTGGGACCTTGGATTCTGAGCATGCCTTGTTAAATGATCTACACTGCTCGCTCTGCCTGGCCATTGGAGGCCGGCTTGAAAGGTGCCGTCTTAATGTGATTTATACCGTGGTCAACTGTAAAATCATGAAATTCTGCGCTGGTGAAGCACGGATCATTATCACTGACCAATATGTCAGGAATGCTGTGCATTGCAAACGTGGTTCCAAGGCTCTCCACAGTGGTGGAGGTGGTGCTCGAGTTTAAAATGGTGCACTCGATCCATTTTGAAAATGCATCAACGACTACGAGGAACATTTTGCCCATGAATGGGCCCGCATAGTCTACATGCACCCGCGACCACGGATTGGTGGGCCAGGGGCTTAGGGGGGCCTCCCTGGGGGCATTACTGAGACACAGAGCTCCAAGTCTGCATCAATGCCAGGCCTGGCTATGAGATCTGGCTATGGCCTTCATAAGGACGATCCCCGGCTGCTCGCGATGGAGCTCCCGGACAAACGCCTCCCTGCCTCGTAAGGGCATGACTACTCGGCTGCCTCACATCAGGCAGTCTGCCTGTAGTGAGAGTTCATGCATGCACCTATGGAAGGGTTTGACTTCCTCGGGGCAGGCATCGCGAGCCTCTGCCCAGTCACCGGTTAAAACGCATCTTTTAACTCGAGATAACGTGGAGTCACTGGTCGTCCAGGCTTTGATTTGGCGAGCTGTCATGGGCGAACCTGTGGATTCAAAGGCATTGATTGCCATGACCATCTCACAGTCCTGTTCGTCGGACCCTTCTGTGGTCGCCAGGGGTAGCCTGCTAAGCGCGTCGGCACAGTTGTCTGTGCCTGGTCTGTGCCTTATCGTGTAGTTGTAAGCCGCCAGCATGAGTGCCCACCGCTGAATACGCGCCGAGGCGTTGGCATTGATTACCTTGCACTCGGATAGTAGGGACGTGAGGGGTTTGTGGTCGGTTTCTAACGCAAACTTGGCCCTGAAAAGGTATTGGTGCATCATTTTGACACCGTACACGCACGCGAGCGCCTCCTTCTCAACCATACCGTACCCGTGCTCCGCCCACGAAAGTGACCTGGAGGCATAAGCAACGGGCTGCAAATTACCCGCATCATTGACGTGCTGTAAAACGCACCCGACCCCGAACGCTGATGTATCACACGTAAGGATTAACTTTTTACCTGGGTCAAAAAGGACGAAAACATTCTTGGAACATAGAAGGTTGCGTGCCTTATTGAAGGTGCATTCTTGGGTGTCCTCCCAAAACCAATCGTATCCCTTTCTGAGTAGCACGTGGAGAGGCTCCAGCAGCGTGCTCAAGTTCTGCATAAAGTTCCCAAAGTAATTGAGTAGCCCGAGAAAAGCGCGCAGTTCCGAGACATTCCGGGGCCTGAGTGCCAGGCGAATCGCTTCGGTTTTGGATTTGGTTGGGCGGATTCCATCAGCGGCAATCCTTCTGCCCAAAAATTCAACCTCGGGCACGAGAAACAGACATTTGGATTTCTTAACTCTTAGGCCTACCCGATCCAATCGACTTGGTACTTCCTTAAGATTGCGGAGATGAGAGTTGGTGTCCCTGCCCGTGATGAGTATGTCATCTTGAAACACCACCGTCCCCGGGATGGACTTGAGCAGACTTTCCATTTTGCGCTGGAATATAGCAGCTGCCGACCTGATGCCGAATGGGCATCGATTGTACACAAAAAGGCCTCGATGTGTGTTGATGGTGGTGAGTAGCTTAGACTCTTCGGTCAGTCCTTGCGTCATATACGCAGATGTGAGGTCAAGTTTCGAGAAAAGATTTCCTCCAGCCAACGTGGCAAATAGGTCCTCCTCTCCAGGCAGTGGGTATTGGTCCTGTAGGGAGACTCCGTTTATGGTAGACTTGTGAGGAGGTGAGGATTGTGAGGCAGCGTGAGGAGGTGCGTGGAGAGGCATACTTGTGCAGCTACAGGGAGAAGGCAAAAAGAAGTAGAAAGAAACAGAAAGGTGCCGTCACAGCCAAGGGGTAAGTGATTGGCTGGTGATTGGTGAGTAGTTTTTCTTTTTTCTCTTCTATAACAGTGGGTAAACTTTAGCATTGTTGTTGCTTATCAAAGGGTTAAGTCATGGCAGGACAGCTCGGTCACGTGTTATGCTCCTCCTGTACCATGTGGGAACTCAGGGACGACACCAGTGTTCCTGACGACTACGTGTGCGGGAAGTGTATCCGCCTCCAGCTCCTGACGGACCGCGTTTCGGAGTTGGAGCTGAGGGTGGATTCACTCTGGAGCATCCACGATGCTGAGAATGACTTGAGTAGCACGTGTAGCGAGTTGGTCGTACCGCAGGGAAAGGGTCCACAGCCAGATAGGGAATGGAAGACCAGCAGGAAGAGCAGTGCAAGGAAGGTAGTGCAGGGGTCCCCTGTGGTCATCCCCCTGCAAAACAGATACACTGCTTTGGGTACTGTTGGAGGGGATGACTCATCAGGGGAGGGCAGCAGCAGCCAAGTTCATGGCACCGTGGCTGGCTCTGTTGCACAGGAGGGCAGGAAAAAGAGTGGGAGAGCGATAGTGATAGGGGATTCAATTGTAAGGGGAATAGATAAGCGTTTCTGCGGCCGCAACCGAGACTCCAGGATGGTATGCTGCCTCCCTGGTGCAAGGGTCAAGAATGTCTCGGAGCAGGTGCAGGACATTCTAAAAAGGGAGGAAGAACAGCCAGTTGTCGTGGTGCACATTGGTACCAACGACATAGGTTAAAAAAAAGGGATGAGGTCCTACGAAACGAATTTAAGGAGCTAGGAGCTAAATTAAAAAGTAGGACCTCAAAAGTAGTAATCTCGGGATTGCTACCAGTGCCACGTGCTAGTCAGAGTAGGAATCGCAGGATAGCGCAGATGAATACGTGGCTTGAGCAGTGGTGCAGCAGGGAGGGATTCAAATTCCTGGGGCATTGGAACCGGTTCTGGGGGAGGTGGGACCAGTACAAACCAGAATGTCTGCACCTGGGCAGGACCGGAACCAATGTCCTCGGGGGAGTGTTTGCTCGTGCTGTTGGGGAGGAGTGAAACTAATATGGCAGGGGGATGGGAACCAATGCAGGGAGACAGAGGGAAACAAAAAAGAGACAAAAGCAAAAGACAGAAAGGAGATGAGGAAAAGTGGAGGGCAGAGAAACCCAAGGCAAAAAACAAAGAGGGCCACTGTACAGCAAAATTCTAAAAGGACAAAGGGTGTTTAAAAAAACAAGCCTGAAGGCTTTGTGTCTTAATGCAAGGAGTATCTATAATAAGGTGGATGAATTAACTGTGCAAATAGATGTTAACAAATATGATGTGATTGGGATTATAGAGACGTGGCTCCAGGATGATCAGGGCTGGGAACTCAACATCCAGGGGTAGTCAACATTCAGGAAGGATAGACGAAAAGGAAAAGGAGGTGGGGTAGCATTGCTGGTTAAGGAGGAGATTAATGCAATAGTTAGGAAGGACATCAGC